>NC_091365.1:1775000-1830000 GCF_038502225.1 Cherax quadricarinatus
AGGTGGGGAATGGTTATCAGTATAATGGTCTGAGCGAGGGCAAGTGGTAATATTCCAGTCCAGCTGGTGCTCCTCTCATTAATTACGTTAGCGGGAATTCGTTTGCTTATTAAGCTCTTTCAACCGTCATTAACGGTGCGTTTATTTAATACAACTTTGGTTACGCTGACGTCAAACGGAACACGGCGACGAAGCACGACTGTTGACCGTGTTCGGCAGTAAAGAAAGTCTTATCTTGTAAGCCTTGAATGATGAACCGAGAAGACACTGCACTGCAGGTGGGCAGAGGGCAGACAAGTTGATCACCTTAAGAGTTTCCTCGGAGGGGGTGGAGGGAGGAATGGAAGGGAGAGGGAGGGGAGGGGGAGAAAGTGTGCACCACTGCTACACCTTATCTCACACACACACACACACACACACACACACACACACTACTGCGGAACTCCAAAAAAACACCCCACTGCTGCTGCACCCAACCCCACTACACACACCTTCCCACTGCGGCACCCCACCATACACCTTACCCCACCTCCATCACACACCCTACCACTGCTGCACGAGAAACTGCACAAAGAACTCTAGACCAACTTCTCTCTCTCTCCGTAACTCAAGCCGTCTGATTTTTTATTCAAGATGAAGAGATAACTTCACACTCAAGTCTGCATTAGCAATAAGGTTGGCATAAGTAGTCTTGAGTCGGCCTTAACAGCTCTTTTTGGCTCCTCCAGGTAGAGCAGGACTCTGTGGAAGCTCCTTAATGCGTCCCCTCGTTAGCGATATACTTGTGAAGCTAACGGTATACTGGGCAATATTTACATTATTATTCCAGTATTTACGATGTACATTACAACGTTACTGTGAGGGCAGCTGGTGGTGGTATACTATTATTCAGGAAACCGGACAAATATTTCCTGACACGGGTTTTAGTCATATAACCTCACTGACTGAAGCTTTTGGTCATATGACCGAAGCCTTCACTGGCTTACGGCTCCACTCCTTTAAAAATTGAAGAACACATCAGGTAATAGGATGCACAAGAGCAGGTGATTGTAAAGGAGCTGGAGACGATGCTTCTTAGAGTCAGGTCGTGTCACTGAGTGATGACCTTATTTTTGAGCGGATCTGGCCAGAAGGGTCAAGGTTTTCTCACTAGGAACTGCACATAAAACCGCAGTAAGCCAGTGCTCGTTATTAATTGTCATGAGGGTGAGGTATTTCTACTGGAGACCGTAAAAGTGACCTAAACACGCGTCCACCTATGTGAGTAATTCCCGCCTTAATGCACAGGAATCGCAGAGTCGCAAATAATTTGTTAAGTGCGGCAGCGTTAGCCTTCTTGTGGTTGGCCTGGTCGCCTTGCTTGGAAATGACTGATAGCTTCAGAGTGTCTGCGGTATGCTGGCTCCAGCGGCTTACTTTAGAGCCGCTTTTTAACGCTACGAGAAAGCCGACTACTGGACTAGTACGAAGAACAATACCACGGTGGAGTACAGCAAGTAAGAGAGAGGGAGAGAGAAAGAGAGCCAGGAGTGACAGTTGGTGCCCTCGTACACAGCGGGAGATTATCGTACCTCGGCCAGGCTGAGGGCTTCCCTGAGCGTCGTCCATCAGTCAGAAAGTGACAGACTCTCATACACTTGTCCATTATACACGGCACAACCCACGCAGCCGCGCGCCCTCACACTACTGCCACGCCCGGCCACGCCAACCACACTACAACCCACGCACAAGCACCGGCATTTAATATCTAAAACTTATGATCACGCCTACTATGTGCCCTTACACGCCCGTCCACACTCACTGTGCGCCCTTACACGCCCGTCCACATTCACTGTGCGCCCTTACACGCCCATCCACACTCAACGGTGCGCCCTTACCCGTCCACAATTACTGTGCGCCCTTACACACCCGTCCACACTCATTGTGCGCCCTACAAACCCGTCCACACTCACTGTGCGCCCTTACCAGTCTACATCTACTGTGCGCCCTTACAAACCCGTCCACACTCATTGTGCGCCCTTACACTCATTGTGCGCCCTTACACGCCCGTCCACACCTACTGTGCGCCCTTGCACACCCGTCGACACCCACTGTGCGCCCTTACACACCCGTCCACACTCACTGTGCGCCCTTACCAGTCCACATTTACTGTGCGCCCTTGCACACCCGTCCACACCCACTGTGCGCCTTTACACACCCGTCCACACCTACTGTGCGCCCTTACACGCCCGTCCACACCCACTGTGTGCCCTTACACACTCGTCCAAACCTACTGTGCACCCTTACACACCCGTCCACACCCACTGTGCGCCCTTACAAGCCCATCCACGCCCACCGCACGCCCTCACACGCCTAACCACTAGAAGAGTGGCGACCCCGCGGGCGCGCCACCACCTTCCCCTGACCACACCAGTCATACTTCATAACTTACACCTGCGCCAACCTTTAAGGTCTTTCAGCTGACACCTGTAATACATTTGCACGGCTACAGCAATTACCCAGCTGTAGTTACTCACACGACCAGGGCCCTCAGGGAGACGACCTGCCCGGGGGACGACTTGTACGACCGTCTTGTGTATCACACACACGACCAACCTCAACGACTAACAACCCATCGGACCACTCAGTTAACGAAAAACTTTAATAATTATGGCAGAATACCGACAATATGGTAGGTAAAAGAGACACGTGTGCAGTAAGACATTGTGGCAACGTTTCGCTCTCCAGCATACATAAGGGGGATTACCCATAGACCCTTGGCTGTCTTCAAGAAGGCACTGGACAGGCACCTAAAGTCAGTACCTGACGAACCGGGCTGTGGTTCGTACGTCAGCTTGCGTGCGGCCAGCAGTAACAGCCCGATTGATCAGACCCTGATCCCGTATGAGGCCTGGTCTCAGACCGGGCCGCGGGGGCGTTGACCCCCGAAACCTTCTCCAGGTAAACTCCAGGAGCTTGACAAAGTTCCTGGAGAGCAAAACGTTGCCACAATGTCTCATTAGCTGCACGTGTCCTGGTACTTAACAATCAGTTAAAGAGCCCTGGTGCTAGTAAAGGGCTCTTGATTAGAAGAGTTAAGAGCTACCCTTCCCTTTACTCGGATCAAACCTGACTGCCTAACATTCCTACAAGAGCTGTGTGGCCATTTCTTAGCGCATTCCCGTTAATAATAATCGCAAACGGTTTTCTGAACAGCAAAAATTAGCATAAATGTGAAAATTAACGTGAAAGTCTTGAAAATTTGCATGAAATCCTGACAACTATTAGCATGAAGGTTACCTCAGAGGACACACCAGAAAAAACTTGTAAGATATAAAAAAAAAATGCTCTAGTGAGAGGAGGAGAAAAAACATGACGTTCATTGATGACAAATTTCAGTTACCCAGATATGGGAAAAAATAAACTCGGTGGGAAGGGGGAGGGGGAGGAGGGAGGGGGGAAGGGGGTTGAGTACGCAACACACAGGAGGGTCACTATATAGAATGAATCATTTAAAATGACTTATAACTAATTATAATGCAGGCTGATATATGCAGAAGGCTTTGAGATCACTTCCTCCAGGGTGTTTCAGTTCAACCAGGCTGTGATGGATATACAGATAGTCAACATAATCTTGGCTACAAGAGAAGGTCAACTCTCGAAACAAGTCAGAGGTAAATAATAAATATAAGTATAGTTAGATAGCGTATTTGTCGTGGTATTAGCGAACGGAGTTCTGAGCCTCCACCGGTCCTTGTGTTGTTTGTCTCACAAGGATGGTGGGGTTGTGTTTGTAAGGTAATGAGGGTGCTTTTGTGGTGGTAGAGGTAGTGGTAAGGGTACTTTTGCGGCAGTGGTAGGGGTGTTTTTTGGAGTGGTGGTAGGGGTGTTTTTTGGAGTGGTGGTAGGGGTGTTTTTTTGAAGTGGTGGTAGGGGTGTTTTTTGGAGTGGTGGTAGGGGTGTTTTTGGGGGTGTTATTATTTATGTTGGTGGCGGTGGGAGAGTTAAAAGATGTCAATAGTGGATGTGTTCGAGACGTCAGTGGTGGTGGGTGTGTTAGAGATGTCAGCAGTGATGGTGGAGTGTGTGTTAAGAGATGTCAGTAGTGGTGGTAGTGGTGGCAGCATCGCTGAGACACAGTAAGGGAAAGAGGGAGCATTAAACACATTCTCAGGATAGTTATTACACCGGATGGTTTAGGCTCGTGAATCAGGACTCCCACACGCTATTTCATCACGCCTCGACGCCCACAGTCTGAGCACCTTCTACCGGGAAGGAGGGCGGGAGGAAAGGGATGGGGGGGGGGGGAAGAGTAGCTGTGGAAAAATTGAGATATTTCCCAGGCGAGGATACATATTTAATGATGTGTAAACATTCGAGGTATGAGTACAGTGAACAGCAGAACAGCAGAAACAGCAACAACAGCAGAAGCAGCAGCAGAGTCTGGTAAACATGACATGTTCAACACCTGGGTAACTTTATTAAAAAAAACTTCAAAACAATGCAGAGATTACATACTCGAGACAGTGGATGGTGAGGTAATCAGTCCCCCAGTCTCTATCAAGGCTGTGGGACTGATTGCCTAATCTTCTACTGTGTCCAGTATATAATCTCTGGAATGAATTGATAAAGTTACTGACTGGAGAGAAGTCTTCATAATACAGACAGCCTCTGTTACACACGCGTCTGGTTATTAACCTGTCGGTATTGTGTACCGTTAATGTAATGAAACAGTAACCACAACAGTACAAAAGTAACACACCAATAGCGACCAGTGAAGAGGTGGGACCACGAGCTGTGAATCGACCCCTGCAACCACAACTAGGTGATTACAGCAACAGCAGCAGAATGGAACGCAGCAGCAGCACCACCACCACCAGCAGACCTGTTGATCTACAGCGTACAGCTAACGATCCTCTGCATATTTCACTATACTTCCCACCATCGGCCTGAGTTAAGTACTGGGGAAGATGAATGTCCGGGTCTGTCAGGACTACAAGAATACACCGGTTCTTAAAGAGGATGTTAAGTCAATATTCCTTACTCAATCACCTTCATTGTCGTATATTTAAGTAATGTGACAATGCGTGTGTTTCCGGATGCTCGAACTGATCTCTACTCCCTTTACTGGTAAATTCACAATGTCTCCAAGTTAGGTTGTATAAGAAATTCCCTATCTTCTCCCTCACCCCCCCCACCTTGCTTCTTTCTTCCCTTATTCCCCAACCCTTCCCCTCACCCCCTCTCTCTTTCCTCACGTATACAACCCATCCTGTGTGAAAGACTATGGACAGGACAACATAGATAGTATTTGCTCCCATAACGTAACTATCAGAGAAAAGGGTAGCAGCACACTTCTGATGTATCCAGTTTTGCTAATAAGATGCTTAGCAATTCGTAAATGGGTGAAATTAATTACAAACGTTATCTCTCGGTCCAGAGCAGGATTCGAACCTTCAAACTCGGCGTCAAGGTACACAGATGGAGTCTGGCGTTGTGGATAAAGTGCTGTGTACTCTTATGCCGAATTTGCAGGATCGAATCCTGATTTATATATATATATATATATATATATATATATATATATATATATATATATATATATATATATATATATTATATACATAATATATATATATATATATTATATACATAATATATATATATATATATTATATACATAATATATATAAAGCATGGAATCACTTTTCTCACACCCCCACCCCATGGCTGGCACCCCCACACTCCCTGAACTCATGATTGGCACCCCCTACCATCGCCCCCCCCCCCGCCACCATGGTTGGCACCCGGGGTCACCTCGTGCTCGTAACTCTCAGTGGGAGGCTCTTGCTGGCACCGGCCGCGGGTGGTGGTGGCAGTGGGAGGGCCAACCATTGTTTTATGGCACTCTTCAAGTTTACCCTCCTACCCTCTCCTCCTTCCTTCCCGTCTACTTGATAGATATGACAGCTATCCTATACATATACTGAACGGGTTGAACGAGATACACAGAGATGTCTGTGTATCTCAGGGTATATATACATATTGTAAACACACACACACACACACACACACACACCGACCTCACTATGTATGTATTTCAGTATATTTACACTTAAAGTTAACGTTAATTCCTATGTTGTGTATCAAAGTGTGCTTGAATGTTAGTCTACAAGTGACAGTGGGACCTTCAATGAGGTACACAACAAATTAACCCCACAGTCTCGCTCCTGACACTACTGCCACCAGCCTGTTGTCCTGGCCTCACCACCCTACGGGTTTAGGGCTTGTGTGTGCGTGTGCGTCTCGTCTCCTTGCTATCCCAGGACAGGTCACTATATTCAAGAGTGTATTGTTACCTTGCTACAAGACAGTTACGTTGAAGAGCCTGCCTCTCTTCCTTGTCTCCACGCTCCGTAAAGCCAGCTCCTCGGTCCTGAACAAGTACCACGAGCGGCAGTATCGGGTATCTGCAGGTACGGTTGGATGTCCCCGATAGTGGTGGTCAGCAGGGGGAAAAGACACTCCCGGAAAAGATCATACATGTGTACTGCTACCCCTGTATGCTGCAACTAGCAGAAATAACGTGGGAGAGAGTTCTTTTCTGTCATCAGAGATTTAGGATAGGTAATTGCAGAAAATTCAGATTTGACAAGCCTGTAATAAAACTCCGACAGGAATACTAACACGTGTCATGGATACTAACAAATGTGTTAGGCATGCTAACACATGTATCAGGGATATTAACACATGTATCAGGGATACTAACACGTGTGTCAGGGATACTAACACGTGTGTCAGGGATACTTTTCACCCTCCCTATTTTTCTCAGTGAAGGTTTTCGGCAACTTGACTGTCCCTTTTTCTGTCATTCCAGTGTAATAGTTCTTGATCCATATCTTCTTCTGTCATTCCAGAAAAGATTTTTGCCACCGGAGCGGCTACGATCCATCCTTTGAGACGGCAGAGCAACAGCATACGGAGAGGAAAGACTTAGAAACTAGACCCCCAAACGGCTTAATAGGAGTCCATCTAGAAATTCTAGATTTACACCCAACACTGTCGTATCTGTTGCAAGTAGATTTAGGATATTTTGCTTCCTGTGTCTTTTGTCTTATTTTCACTATAGAGACACCTAGACATATCACATAGGTATACCAGTTAAGTCGTTGTTGTCTCCTCTCACACCAATCATATATTATACCAGTAAAGTCGCTGTTATCTCCTCTCACACCAATCATATATTATACCAGTTAAGTCGTTGTTGTCTCCTCTCACACCAATCATATATTATACCAGTTAAGTCGTTGTTGTCTCCTCTCACACCAATCATATATTCTGCTTTATGTCAATCAGTGCCCATGAAAATGCGGGCGCCACCGTATGATAAAATTAGCCAGTAACAAAGACCTCTGAAACCCGAGACTCGTAGTGCTGGAGCCGGACGAAAACTACTGAAATGTCTGAATATATCGTTCAGCCGTGGTCGTCCAGCGGACGAACACTGCTGAAAAATCTCAAGATATCGTTCAGGTGCATCATTATTATTCGCAGGAAGCGAATAATAATTCAGTACCTAGGGGTGCTTATATGCAGGTTTCAAAAAGAGTAAACTAGATATTACTAACATGAGGAAAGTTGCAAGTTTCTTGAAGCTAAACTTTATACTCTATCATCTTACCAGCTGGGCCAGACTGAGGTACCCAGCCCCTGCACACTGTCACCTGTCAGTAATACCACCTGTCACTCATACCACCTGTTACCTTCCAATAAGGGCACCTGTCACTCGTATAGTACCTGTCACCTGTCGCTCGTATACTGCCTGTCGTTCATGTGACTGCTGTCACCAGTCAAGTCATTTGTCACCTGATTGGCGGACATCGTGCGTAAATTTACGCACGTTACCAAGACTCCCAATATTTGTATCAACAACAGAATGAAGACTCCTGGGACCACGACAGAGACGGAGGGGGGTGGGAGGGGGAAGATATAAAGAAAACAGAAGACCGGCAGAAGAGAAATGAAGACAGATGCGATGCATGGAGGAGAGAAGACACGATCAAAGGAGAAAGTGACAATGTGCGAGAGAGAGAGAGAGAGAGAGAGAGAGAGAGAGAGAGAGAGAGAGAGAGAGAGAGAGAGAGAGAGACAACAGAGGTGTTGATAAACGAGAAGAAAGATGTGGATAGTTGAGCAAATTAATACTAAAAACTAACTGTAACTAGGGTGAGGGGGGTGAGTGAGTGGAGGAGGGGGTGAGGAATAAGGGAGGAGAGGAGCATCAATCGCTGGGTGAGTGTGGGGAAGAGTTGAAGTGGGGGTAGAGAGGACGTGGTGAATGTGGGAAGGATGTGAGTGGAGAAGGGAGGGGAGGAGGGGGGTCATGTCATGCTCGGTGATTGAAGAGGACGTGAAGTGAGGTCATGGAGGGGGGGGGAGGGTGAAGGGAAAGTGAAGAGCTCAAGGGGAAGAGTGAAGGGGGTGAGGAACACGAGTGAAGCATCCAGACCTTCATAACAAAAAGATGGGAGTGAAGCATCCAGACCTTCCTCACAATACAAGACAGATGACGGGTGTGCACACAACACCACGGGGTCGACTCCACTAATCTCACTCCTGTTTTAAATTCCTCAATACTCTACAAACTACGTTTTCCTTTAAAATATTCCATTTCAATTCGCTTTAGTTACCTCTATAACCGTGATTAGATTATTCCCCTTCTCTCTACTAATTTACTAATATAGTGACAATAGTGAGAGTCAGGTTAATATAATGAATTATAATGAAACGAGGTGAGGGGAAATATAAATGTATATTTATATAAATGTAATTCAATAACTGGTGATTACAGTGGTAATAATTATAATTGATTATATTAAGGCAGACTTCTAGCCGAGGTCAAAATAAAGATCTGTTATACGTACTATTATAATTGATTAGATACACGGTATGAGCTGTGCACAGCCTCACACTCTGGATGGGATCTGCACAGCCTCACACTCTGGATGGGATCTGCACAGCCTCACACTCTGGATGGGATCTGCACAGCCTCACACTCTGGATGGGATCTGCACAGCCTCACACTCTGTATGGGATCTGCACAGCCTCACACTCTGGGTGGGATCTGCACAGCCTCACACTCTGGGTGGGATCTGCACAGCCTCACACTCTGGGTGGGATCTGCACAGCCTCACACTCTGGGTGGGATCTGCACAGCCTCACACTCTGGGTGGGATCTGCACAGCCTCACACTCTGGGTGGGATCTGCACAGCCTCACACTCTGGGTGGGATCTGCACAGCCTCACACTCTGGATGGGATCTGCACAGCCTCACACTCTGGATGGGATCTGCACAGCCTCACACTCTGGATGGGATCTGCACAGCCTCACACTCTGGATGGGATCTGCACAGCCTCACACTCTGGATGGGATCTGCACAGCCTCACACTCTGGATGGGATCTGCACAGCCTCACACTCTGGATGGGATCTGCACAGCCTCACACTCTGGATGGGATCTGCACAGCCTCACACTCTGGATGGGATCTGCACAGCCTCACACTCTGGATGGGATCTGCACAGCCTCACACTCTGGATGGGATCTGCACAACCCCACACTCTGGATGGGATCTGCACAACCCCACACTCTGCCTGGGCTCTGCAAGACCCCACACTCTGCCTGGGCTCTGCAAGACCCAACACTCTGCCTGGGCTCTGCAAGACCCAACACTCTGCCTGGGCTCTGCAAGACCCAACACTCTGCCTGGGCTCTGCAAGACCCAACACTCTGCCTGGGCTCTGCAAGACCCAACACTCTGCCTGGGCTCTGCAAGACCCAACACTCTGCCTGGGCTCTGCAAGACCCAACACTCTGCCTGGGCTCTGCAAGACCCAACACTCTGCCTGGGCTCTGCAAGACCCAACACTCTGCCTGGGTTCTGCAAGACCCAACACTCTGCCTTTGCTCAGCAAGACCCAACACTCTGCCTGGGCTCTGCAAGACCCAACACTCTGCCTGGGCTCTGCAAGACCCAACACTCTGCCTGGGCTCTGCAAGACCCAACACTCTGCCTGGGCTCTGCAAGACCCACACTCTGCAAGACCCCACACACTGCCTGGGCTTTGCAAGACCCAACACTCTGCCTTGGGCTCTGCAAGACCCAACACTGCCTTGGGCTCTGCAAGACCCAACACTCTGCCTTGGGCTCTGCAAGACCCAACACTCTGCCTTGGGCTCTGCAAGACCCAACACTCTGCCTGGGCTCTGCAAGACCCAACACTCTGCCTGGGCTCTGCAAGACCCAACACTCTGCCTGGGCTCTGCAAGACCCAACACTCTGCCTGGGCTTTGCAAGACCCACACTCTGCCTGGGCTCTGCAAGACCCCACACACTGCCTGGGCTCTGCAAGACCCAACACTCTGCCTGGGGCTCTGCAAGACCAAACACTCTGCCTTGGGCTCTGCAAGACCCAACACTCTGCCTTGGGCTCTGAAAGACCCAACACTCTGCCTTGGGCTCTGAAAGACCCAACACTCTGCCTGGGCTCTGCAAGACCCAACACTCTGCCTGGGCTCTGCGAGACCCAACACTCTGCCTGGGCTCTGCGAGACCCAACACTCTGCCTGGGCTCTGCAAGACCCAACACTCTGCCTGGGCTCTGCAAGACCCAACACTCTGCCTGGGCTCTGCAAGACCCAACACTCTGCCTGGGCTCTGCAAGACCCAACACTCTGCCTGGGCTCTGCAAGACCCAACACTCTGCCTGGGGCTCTGCAAGACCAAACACTCTGCCTTGGGCTCTGCAAGACCCAACACACTGCCTTGGGCTCTGGAAGACCCAACACTCTGCCTGGGCTCTGCAAGACCCAACACTCTGCCTGGGCTCTGCAAGACCCCACACACTGCCTGGGCTCTGCAAGACCCAACCCTGCCTTGGGCTCTGCAAGACCCAACACTCTGCCTGGGCTCTGCAAGACCCCCACACTGCCTGGGCTCTGCAAGACCCCACACTCTGCCTGGGCTCTGCAAGACCCACACTCTACCTGGGCTCTGCAAGACCCAACACTCTACCTGGGCTCTGCAAGACCCCCACACTGCCTGGGCTCTGCAAGACCCACACTCTACCTGGGCTCTGCAAGACCCCACACTCTACCTGGGCTCTGCAAGACCCCCACACTGCCTGGGCTCTGCAAGACCCACACACTGCCTGGGCTCTGCAACACCCCACACTCTACCTGGGCTCTGCAAGACCCAACACTCTACCTGGGCTCTGCAAGACCCAACACTCTGCCTGGGCTCTGCAACACCCCACACTCTACCTGGGCTCTGCAAGACCCACACTCTGCCTGGGCTCTGCAACACCCCACACTCTACCTGGGCTCTGCAACACCCCACTCTACCTGGGCTCTGCAAGACCCCCACACTGCCTGGGCTCTGCAACACCCCACACTCTACCTGGGCTCTGCAAGACCCACACTCTGCCTGGGCTCTGCAACACCCCACACTCTACCTGGGCTCTGCAACACCCCACTCTACCTGGGCTCTGCAAGACCCCCACACTGCCTGGGCTCTGCAACACCCCACACTCTACCTGGGCTCTGCAAGACCCAACACTCTACCTGGGCTCTGCAACACCCCACACTCTACCTGGGCTCTGCAACACCCCACACTCTACCTGGGCTCTGCAACACCCCACACTCTACCTGGGCTCTGCAACACCCCACACTCTACCTGGGCTCTGCAACACCCCACACTCTACCTGGGCTCTGCAACACCCAACACTCTACCTGGGCTCTGCAAGACCCAACACTCTGCACTATAACTTGAAGTAGCAGCATTAAGTAAAGACATGTTAATGAAAAACACAAGTTGTTGTAAATTTATGTGTAAAGTGAGTGCAATAAAGTGTTTGGTTTAAACCTGGATTATTCACAGCAGAATTTTGTTTACCTGCGATGAGAGGCACTATACCTGTGATGTACCTGTGACCGGACTCCAGAAGTCTTCAACTTTTTCAACCCTGCTCGGGGCCAGGCTTTCCTGGCGATTGCCTGTTCAACCAGGCTGTTGCTATAGGCGGCCAACATAGTCATCATGGCCTGGATACAGTTTCCTCCTCTACACTTGTTTGGTCAGTTTTATATATATATATATATATATATATATATATTTGCTGGTACAAGGCTGAATAAAATACTTTACTGCAGGCAGTAAACGTTTATTTTCTGGCAAACGTTGATAAGACTCTTGTAACGGTCTACCTACCTGGAGTCTATTTGGAGGGTGTTACATCCGGGGGTCAACGCCCCCACGACCCAATCCTACGCAGAACGCTTCTTCATTCGAATATATGTCGACTACTTCTACTGCCTCCTCTGTACTCGACTGAAAAAGTCTACTGTGTAGGCAAAACGTTTCGGGATAAAGTTACCTAACTGCTGCACACGTGTCTTATCAACTTGTCGGTGTTGTATAGCTACCATTATTATATTCTGGCAAACGTATGTTTTCCAACTTGGACATCTCTCCTGCCTTGACCTGAGTTGTATACAACAATATTCTAGATTGAGACATTTATGCAACATATGGGAATGTAGATGAATGGTTCACAGAACCGACAAGTTGATAAATTAGACACATGTGCAACACTTGGGTACCTTTAATGAGGAAACGTTTCGCCACACAGTGCCTTCATCAGTCCATACAAATTAGAATGGTAAAGAACAAGAGGAGTTTGAGGTAATCAGTCACTCATCCTTGAGTCGATGTAATCAGTCCATCAATCTTTTCCTCAATAAAGATACCCAATTGTTGCATGTGTCGGGGATCATGTTGTGTTAAGCGTGAAGATAACAACGTTCTCCTTTATTAAGGGTTGTAGATGGTTGGATGTGTCATGGACCATGCCAGGGTGTTGCTGCTGGCCGCACGCAAACCAACGTACGAACCACAGTCCGGATGATCAGATGCCTGTCCAGCTCCCTCTTCGTAATCCTCCTCATGTATGCTGGGAACTACCAAGTGTCGTGTCCCTATTCTATATTGTGCTAAAGTCCATCGTTGGTTGGAATTTGGCCCTTCGCTGGCATTCTGGTTTTAGACAGGATACCTGAAGGATACCTAAAAGTTACCTGAAGGATGTTTCGGGAAAGTTAACGCCACTGCGGCCCGGTCCCAGACCATGACTCCTAGCGGATCAATACCTGATCAATCATGCTGTTGCTGTTGGCCGCACGCAGTCCAACGTAAGGTAAGGATCTGATAGAAGGAACTTAAGCTCCCTCCTGAAGTAGCAGCAACAGTAATCCACAGCAACGACAGCCACAGCAACAGCCACAGCTTCCTCATACAGCTTCAAAACCGTCAACTTATCTGCGAAATCAAGCATCATGGCACTTGGTTTCCCGTGCCACTGCCAGCCTGTTCATTGACAGATATACTCAGCTTAGCCGACGAAATGTTTGCACCTCTAGTGGGGGACGCTGGGCCCAAACGTGACCCTTGTGTTGCTACCTCGTAGGGTCGCTAACTGCCTGCGTGTACTCAACAAGTTTACGGTCCCGATGACAAACTTCGAAAAGTCGAGTTTACTTAGGACACATTGTCCGTAAACCCGCTCTCATTGCACGATCGATACCCGCCCTAATCACAGAGATCCAATAGGGCTAAAGTCAGGCGGAGGGTAGTGGGGTGGGTTGTGCCTAACAGGAGGGTGGTGGTGTTGAGGAGCGTACGCATGTGGGCTCACACTGAAGGATTTACGAATGTAACAATAACACACAAATATCTGGGCAGACGAGAGTGGGGGCCGCCCACACGCCCCAGCTGCGAAGGGAAACTTGCTGGCGTGTTAATGGTACATCTTTCACGCCCACACCTATCCCCCCAGGCCTCACCACCACGCCCACATCCCCCCCGCCCTCCCCTCCTATAAGAACCTTGCTAATATCCCAAGAACATGTTCATCAACCTCTTCCCTTTATTCCACCCCTAAACCCCAGCCTAATACACACACTCCTGAGAATATGCCTCGCTTGAAGACCTAACCCATGTGCACACGCTCACCTAACCCATGTACGCACGCTACCCTAACCCATGTGCACACGCTACCTTAACCCATATGCACACGCTCACTTAACCCATGTTCGACATAAGAGCCCAACTCATCAATACACTCATTCCACATCCACAATGACGCCCGCGCCCACATTCACACTTATCCACTACTCACGCCTACATCCAGTAGAATCCCACATCAGGGAATTTATGCAGCATTCAGTACTTGGTCGTACAAATCCTCCTCAACCTCCTGTGAAGTACTATTACTACTACTACTATTACTACTACTATTACTGCTACTACTACTATTACTACTACTACTTATAAAAACCTGCCATGTGTTCTGAATTAAAGAATGCATGTTTTAGAACTGGAATGGTCTACTATTACGATCTCAGTGTTCGCGCCACTAGCCACGGTCATTTACATAAAGAAAAATATGATACCAAGACTTAAATTTAAGAGTTAGCGTGGTACAATGAGAAGACCTCCTTCCTTCCCGGCTAGGACCCTCGTGGGAACCATGTAAGATTCCCATGAGGACCCCTCGAAGACTTCAAAAAGCTGCTAATCTATATACATATTTTTTTTGACCTCGTGGTCCCTCAAGTATCGGATCAAAAACTTCTAAAATCCTGTCTTAAGTCATCTCAAATAATTCACACTTCCGTGGACACTACAGACAACGTTTCGACCTGTCCTTGACCATTACGACGTCACGACTCACAAATACGTGACTGGCTAATAGTATAAATAGAAAGAGCAAGCCCGTATTTTAGACGTTTCGCTCAGAACTGAACTTCAACGAGTCTTGACAAAGCTTAATCCTGTATCACGTGCATTTTTACACGCTAGTCAACTTGCTGTTCCAATCACTGCTATTAATTTACTCGTGAATATTTCATCTATTAACATTTTAGCAATACGCAAGTGCAGTGGATACTTTATTAATGACAACGTTTCGCCCACACAGGGGCTTTATCCGCTAACTTGGGAAACCCACTGCAAGGGCGAAACGTAGTCAATGATTACACACACACACTATACACTACACAGCACACACAGCGCACACACACACACACACACACACACACACACACACACACACACACACACACACACACACACACACACATTTCAACTATACACACAGCTGTTTCACAGGCGGTCTGCCATACTCGTGGACACACACACACACATATATGTATCGTGCTCTGATATTAACTCTCCACACAGCCGTATGTTTGGAAGGTACACGCAGCTCCTCCCAAGACACGACACACTGCTTCCTAACACGGGACTATGGCTTCATTTCACACTATGTATGTTACCCCTTGTGTATTTTGTCAAATATACTGCTACAATCAGTATATGTATACTTTTTGGGAGCACATACACATAGGAAGTAGAACAATCTGGAGGGTGTAGTGGAGGAAGGATCCATACATAGCTTTAAGAATAGGTACAATAAAGCTCTTGAAGAACACACACACACACACACACCACAGCACAGCAGAGAAGCAGATAAAAGCAGAGAGAAGAAAGCAGCAGCAGCAGCAGCAGCAGCAGCAGCAGCCAGGGTGAGGAACACAGCCACAACAACGACACGTCGCACATTAATCGCCTTAATCTGTGTGACAATAAAGTGAGGCCAGTAACTCACATCATTAATGTCAGGGAGACGACAATGGACGCCGTGACATGCCCCGTCCCTACCCCGCCCCTCACTACTCTTACCCCACTCTTTTTTTTCCTTCCCACACGTACCCAACTTTCGTCACGCTAGAGGAAGGACGACTAGAAAGAGACGAATTAAAATTAAAAAAAAGGACGCCACAAGATGGAAAAAACGAATTGGACTAAAAACCATAAAACTATATGAAAAAATTAGCCTATGAAGACCTTTGGTACAAGAAACGACGAAAAGTGAAGAGAAAAAAAAGACGAGAAGAGAAGACGGTAAGTGAAGAGAAAACGAGAAGACGAAAAATGAAAAAAAAAGAAGAGAAAATAGAAGAGAAGACGAAAATAACGAGATGAAAAATGAGGAGAAAATAGAAGACGAAAAGCGAAGAGAAAAAAAAACGAGAAAATAAAATAGAAGAGAAGAAAAGACGAGAGGAGAAAATAGGAGAAGACGAGAAAATACATAGGAGAAGACGAGAAAATAAAGTAGAAGAGAAGATGAAAAGCGAGGAGAGGAGAAAAGAGAAAAAAAATAACAAGAGAAGCAGACGGCAGTAAAACACAGCTCTACACAGACTACGACAGTCACAGTGACAACAACCTGTCGTAGTAGTAGCCAGCCCCCTTCAGGGGTTCGTGATCCAAGAAACTGGAGTTACCTCTCCTCCTTCGGATCAAACCCGACTACCTCCCACTCCCCAGGTGCTATATGATTCCCTACGGATTTAGCGTTCCCCCAAGAACACCAGTACGTAGAACGACAGAGACACTTCTACTGGGATAAAAATAGAACACTAAGCCACAAGGAAACCACAAGGTAAGCCACAAGGAAACCACAAGGTAAGCCACAAGGAAACCACAAGGTAAGCCGCAAGGACTCCACAAGGTAAGCCACAAGGAAACCACAAGGTAAGCCGCAAGGACTCCACAAGGTAAGCCACAAGGAAACCACAAGGTAAGCCACAAGGAAACCACAAGGTAAGCCGCAAGGACTCCACAAAGTAAGCCACAAGAGCAAGCCAGATAAACAGAGGCGAGAAAGCCTGGATAATAAACCGGCAAGATTATAGACCATTTCACCAGATAAACCACGAGGAGGTCAAGATGGATAGCTTATAATAAACCAGGAGAAGGCTGAGAAAGGAGGATTCTAAGGAAGGAAGAGGCTGAGGAAGGAGGAGGCTAAGGAAGGAGGAGGCTGATGAAGGAGGAGGCTAAGGAAGGAGGAGGCTGATGAAGGAGGAGGGTAAGGAAGGAGGAGGCTGATGAAGGAGGAGGCTAAGGAAGGAGGAGGCTGATGAAGGAGGAGGGTAAGGAAGGAGGAGGGTAAGGAAGGAGGAGGCTGAGGAAGGAGGAGGCTGATGAAGGAGGAGGCTGAGGAAGAAAGGGAGCTGGGAAGAAGGAAGCTTCTACGACACACCGCCTCTAGTCACTCAGGAAGACTCTAAAGAAGCTGGGAAGCTGTGAAGACTTAGAGCCACTGAGGAGAACTTGTAGTTAGGGAGATAAAGGAGGCTGCAGAGAAGCAACTTATGGCCCAGAAGATCAAAGTCTAAAGGTAATGAGAGCATACGTTACTGAGATAAGCGACCAGCTGGTAAACATGTCAATATTAAAGAGTGGAGACAGCATCAGTGTGATCAACCGTAGGGCCTTAAGGAGACTTACTAGAATGGGAAAAGACAAGTCATTCTGCACGTGGTAACATGCAGGATACTTGGACAGGATGGGAAGGGCCCCTCCAGCACGTTAAAAGTGATACTAACTGCAGGACCTGCAAGACACTTGGGCAGGTTGGAAAGGATCAGCCATCCTGTACGTTAACAGTGACAATAACTGCAGGACCTGCAAGACACTTGGGTAGGTTGGAAAGGATCAGCCATCCTGTACGTTAACAGTGACAATAACTGCAGGACCTGCAAGACACTTGGGCAGGCTGGGAAGGATCAGCCATCCTGTACGTTAACAGTGGCAATAACTGCAGGACCTGCAAGACACTTGGGCAGGCTGGGAAGGATCAGCCATCCTGTACGTTAACAGTGACAATAACTGCAGGACCTGCAAGAGACTTGGGCAGGCTGGGAAGGATCAGCCATCCTGTACGTTGAGTGATACTGAGATAATAAACTGATATACACCTGGCAAAGACAGAGAACTGTAATAAGAGAGAGATCACCACTGACACAAGACAGCTCAGGACTCCACACGGTAGTAACAGACTACAAGGCAAAACTACTTTGGTATAAGGTAAGGTAGGTGTAGGTAACAAGTCCGGCCCCAGGAAAATACGGATACATGCGAGAGGAAGCTGGACGAGTATCTCCAACAAGGAGCAGATCAACCAGGCTGTGATGGATATGTGGGCCATCGGATCACTACCACCAGCAACAGCCTGGTTGACCAGACAAGCCTGGCCCAGGGCCGGGCTCCGGGAATTGCTGAGGGACTGACCACCTTAATTATTATTTCCCTACACCTGCTGCCTCGGTGTTTGACTGAGGAAGCCTCCTGTGTAGACGAAACGTTTCAACAATAAAGATATCCAACTGCTGCATATGCGTCTTAATCAACAAGTCAGTATTTTATACAATTTACAACATAGTTATGAGGCTGCTGGCAGGCTGTGAAACTTGGGTAATATTCACTCTACCTGCACCTTTCTTCCATCGCTCTCTTTATGCAGTCATTAGTAGAACAACTGTTTATAATTATTTTATTCAGATTATGTTCCTTTAAATAAAGGCTGTGGAGAGAGAGAAGCAACTGGAGCAGCTAGTGACATCTTGCAGCGAATGCCGACCCTTCATTATTTCTCTACGTATTTAATTAATGCATTACTATCTTTGTTTAGATCTGCGCTTATAACAGGTTTTAATTCTTCGTGGTAATATCTCTATTTGCTCTATTATTTTCGCTTGCAGTTGTAAGGGACACATATTTTGTGAGGGAACACGATGGCTACACCTGTCTCTCTGTCTGTCTGTGTCTCTCTCTCTGTCTATCTGTCTGTCTGTCTGTCTGTCTGTCTGTCTGTCTGTCTGTCTGTCTGTCTCTCTCTCTCTCGTACAATCTCCAGCGAACACTCTGAATTTGAATATTTAGTTAAGTTTCTGTTGAATTTAAGTAATCTGGAAACGTATTTCTTCATAACAGAGGCACTCACTTGTAATAAGACACACATGTGCTGAATAAGACACTGAGTAATGAAACATTTCGCCACTATTGACTCAAGAAGCCACTCGTAGCGAAACGTTCCATTAATGTCTTGACCAGTGTAAACGCATCTTCCATCTAGAACTCCAATGAAAATAAGTCACTTTGACTTTCTTGGATTATCCTAGGTAATCATGTGGGGCAGCGGGCCTCCAGCAGCAACAGCCTGGTTGATCAGGCAAGCACCAGGCGAGCCTGGTCCATGGCCGGGCTCCGAGAGTAGTTAAACTCTCAACTCTTCAAAGGTATATTAAAGGTAAAGTTATGATAATTGTACTTGTGTGTACCTGTGCCTAAATAAACTTACTTAACCTGTGGATCTCACCACACTACCTCCACTATTACACTTGCAAGATGTTTGTGGCATCTCGGTACCTTCTTCAACCGGTTTGCTCACTCCTCGACCCACATTCAGGAGTATTTCTACTCTATTATATTTTCCAATTATTTCCTAACACAAGTGTGCCCGCTAGTTTTTCTCTGTACGGATGTGTTTTCATTATAGTATTTGAGACTGAATTAAATTCAATCGAGGTTGAAACCGAGTGGTTTGTTTAGTGATTGATTGAGAACTCTAGGCAACCGGTTTGAAGCCTATCGGTAATAACACGCGGCACCGATGCTCACCGTAATTTGTTTATAACACTGTTGTAAACATGATCGTCAGTGTATTTTCTTCACTGTAGCATCAGTGTCACGAGAAAATCCACAGGTTGTACGCACGCACATGGTGACGATGCAGCGACACAGGTACAAGCGAGATGCACAAATGTAAACAAGAAACAGACCGGACAGAGAGGCGGAAACAAAGAACAAAAACAAAAAGCAGAGAAGCAGGAGAGGTGATGGAGGGAGGGAGGGGAACCAAAATATGCCACGCCCACCACCTCCTCCTCCTCCAGAGCCGGACAATAAAGTTAATCCCTGGTGATCCTAAGTTTCCACCTGGCAGGGAAACTCAGCATGAACAAGCCAGCGAGACGCACTCACTGGGTGGGGCACTTTTTACGATCACTTTACAAATAAACCAGGATTAGACGAGGATGACTTAAACCAGGGTTTAGTCTTTCTCTACACAGTAACTCGCAGAATGTTTAGCGAAATGACTCGAGTTTCAGCGTGCGCGTTTGCGTGAGTGTGTGCGTGTGTGTTTATGGGCGGACGCTGTGCGTGTATGTGTGTGGGTGGTTTACGAGTTAAGTTACTGAAGGACTGGCTGGCACTTAAAGTTCACTTGAACTTATTAGTTCCATCTGTTTCGATAAAGGATCACAACACACAAATATGCACTTGGCTAACGACCTCCTTTCGTCTTGGCGGCTCCCGATACCACTCTCAGAGAATCCATCTCCCACAATGTCACATTCTCCACCAATCTCCCCACCATCTCTCCTCCCCTCCCATCCCACCACCTTCCACTACCAGCACTCCCCACTACCCTCCCTCCCCACCAGAATGTTTACAATTGCCCACCACACCCATCAGCGTGGTTGGGAGGCCGAAGGGAGAGAGGAAGATAGAACTGGGAACAGTGCTCATGGATAATAAAAAGGTTCAGAACGAGTCGGAAGGAATAGATAAATAGGTCTACGCAAGGAAAGGGGTAACAGGCCATTAAGAGGGAGGGGTAGCAGGCTAATAAGAGGGAAGGGGTAGTAGTAGTAGTAGGTCAATATAAGAGTAGGGGTAGTAGGCCTATAGGTGGAAATAGGTAGTAGTCCTATATGTGGGAAGGGGTAAGCCTACGAGAAAACACAATAGGCCTATATGGAGGGGTAAAAGGCAAACTCACATCCTCGCTCCCTTAACTCCTCTTCTGCGTATGATAATACAAGTGACTGAGGTCAACAAAGACATTTAAGTATTCTCTGGTAGTTTTACTTTTAGCAGGAACTGTTTAATGTAACTGTCTTGCTATATAATGCCACTTCTACTACGGTGCCAGTGTTATCATTGATGCCGGCCTCAGTTCAGCAATAGTTGCTCTTTTGGAATAATGTCTAACGGGTTACCTGAAAGACGAACGGAGGAGGAGATGGCCACAATCATCGGGAGAACGAGGGACCAGCAGAGACAAAATGGTGAAGAAGTGCCCTCGCTCCCCAGCGAAAGTTTACGTCCTAAGAGATCACAATTGTGCCCAAGATCAAATTTACGACGGGAAGGTGTCTGAGCACTAAGCTGCGGTTCAAGTTACACACATTCTTGCCCGAATTTCTGCATTCTTTACAGCGCCTTTTAGCACAGATGTCAAGGTGTTGTCTTCTCCGGAATTCGGCTGAGGATTTTGTGAGCTATGACGAGCGTGTGGAAGAGTTGCCGTCGATCATTGACTAGCTAATTTTCTGGCATTCCGCCTGGCTAGAGTCAATATTCTACTTATCGGCCGGGTTTAACAGTAACTCTGCCTGCATACATCTCACGGCAAAACAGGAAACGCCAAGAGCCTGCGTTGGCCGGACACAAGAGTGGCTCTTGCGTGATCACCCACACCAATTCTTAGTAGCTGATGGTGACACATTTGCTGTCCAAATCACTGGCGCTCTCAACAGCTGTGGCACCAGTAGAGTTTCTACCATTTTAAGGTAACTGTCACTCACACCTCTGCTATTAGGGCTTTACTGCCCCTCAGAGCACGCGCGGACACTTCCTTAAACAACATTCTCACATACCCCCTCTGGCAGACTTGGGCGTCTTCATGCGCAACATTGATGATGTCTGAGTACATATAAGCCAAGTCTTTAGGTAATAACCCTCATTCATCACGGTCCCACCTGACAGTATCAGTGGCACTTCCTGAACACACTAAATTTGAAGTGAATGAGAAAATGGTATATAAATTTGAGGCCTGGTCACAGACCGGCCCGCGGGGGCGTTGACCCCCGAAATCCTCTCCAGGTAATACCGACAGGTTGATACGTAAGATGTGCAACAATCAGTTATCTTTATTCCGAAAAGTTTCGCCTACACAGTAAGCTTCTTCAGTCGGGTATAGAGGAGTCTGCGGAAGTAGAGATGTGAAGACGATGTGATCAGTCCATTATCCTTGAAGACGTAGTTTTGAGGTGGTCAGTCCCTAAGGGTCTGATCGCCATCCAATGGATAGAGTGATGCGTACTGTGTTCAGTTCACCCACGGCTGGGCATGGGAATGCAGGATCGAATCCTGGCCAAGCTGCAGTTCTGTTAATGATTTCAAATCACTTGTCCCGTGATATATATATATATATATATATATATATATATATATATATATATATATATATATATATATATATATATATATATATATATATATATATATATATATATATATATAATACTGATACTGCTGATGGCCCGCTGCCCTACATATCCATCTGGAGTGAGAGACTTATCACAAACCGTCTTCGGGGGAATTTAGATGTTCAAAATCCATTCGGTAATTTTCAGTAATATCCTTATTAAATTAATTTAAATTTAACTTTCGAAATTACAGCAGCAGAAAATTCACAAACATTAAGTTAAAAACCTTTTTTTTTTTTTTTTTTTTTTGAGTTTAAAGTGTAGATTCAATCGAGGTGAGGCTAAGTGAGCACAAGCATCGTAATTCCTCATTAATTACGAGGAGACGCACTCTTGAGGGTAGAGTGAAGAACTCCAGCCACGGAGACCCCAGCATCAAATTTTAGGGAATGATCGTCTTTTTTTTTCGGTTTTACCACCGATGTTGCCATGATGTTGATCTGTGGGTATAATTCTTTATTGGTTTAAACAATGTCTTTCCCTTTTGTTTCTGATCTCTAAATGCCAAAGACATAACATTAAGGAAACACACACACACACACACACACAGTTCCTCCACCTGAATCATTATATTATTCGTGTGGAAGCGCTAAATCCGTGAGGGTCATATGATGAAAGGAGATAGCGTGATAATCAGGCTTGACCCAGCGAAAGAGAGCGTCTCACCACCAAGGAACTACACTGAGGAACCAATAATGCAACCCTTTTAGAAGAATTAAACATGAAACATCTGGGTATCTTTATCTGTAGACGTTTCCCCACTGAATGGCGAAACGTAAAGATATCCAAATGTTACACACACGTCTAATTCTTCATCTTCTCGGTATTATATACCATTTATATACCACTTGCAACTCTACTGACTCCTGCCACTATATATACTCGTTTCTTAGTTACCTCTGTATTATGACTGAAGAAACCACTTGCGGCGAAACGTTTCCTATCATAAATGTCCTAAACTGTACGTGTCTTTTTCCACACAAAACATAAATAACCCGCACATAGGAGAGAGGAGCTTATAACGACGTTTCGGTCAGACTTAAGCCATTTAAAAAGTGACTTGTAAATGGTCCAAGTCGAACGATACGTCGTCGTAAGTTCTTCTCTCTCCTATGTGCGGGTTATCTGTGTACTGGTGTAGCAGTTACAACACAACCTGCTGATATGAATAGGCAATAGTAGAGGCCAACATAAGAGAGGTCCAGGAGAGGACAGGTACTGTCCACACCACGACACACACACACACAGACAGTAAAACAAAAGGTGAGGACAAAATGGCAAGGGTGTTGGATCCAAAAATATAAGAGAAGCAGCCAGAGAGCGAGTGAGAGGTACATAATGTAAAAGTTGAGGCACTGTTGTTATATACATAAATATGTGTGTACTCACCTAGTTACAGGTGTGTGTGTGTGTGTGTGTGTGTGTGTGTGTGTGTGTGTGTGTGAGAGAGAGAGAGAGAGAGATAAAGGGTTAATTACCAGTAGTCTAAGGCCCTTGTCGACAGACACTTGGTCTGTTTCGCGTGTTTACATCGTTCAAGTGAGCGAAACGTTCTCTAATAAACCTTTGTTCTACCACGTCTCCCAGCCTGGCCCCGTGCAGGTCGGCGGGGGTAGAAAAACTTCCGACACAGGTCACAGGTAAATCCCAGATTGCATTACCCTACTTGCTGGCATGTTGCCCTCCAGCCAGATCAATAACCAAACGAATCACGGACGGATGGGGAGCTGGAACTCAACTCCCCCGCAATCACAGAAAGGTGACAAACACAAACACACACACACACACACACACACACACACACACGGTAAATGTCAAGACACGGTCAAGAAAACTTTCATTGCTAGGATGGGGAGCTGCCCGTTAAGCTGTCACTAGCAAAAACAGGCAGGGTTAAGACAGGTGGACTGACACACACAAACACACACACACACGCACACGCACACACACACACACACACACACACACACACACACACACACACACACACATACATTGATGTAGTGGTATCATGCAAGATTCCCATTCTTGCGGCCCAGGATTTTTTTTCTAGTAGCGGCCAGCGAAGAGGCGGGGCCAGGAGCTATGACTCGACCCCTGCAACCACAATTAGGTGAATTAGGTGAGTACGTACACACACACACACACACACGAGAAGCCAGATAACATATAAAGCTACACAACACAAATTTATAACACGAATGAAGAAGGAATAACAAGCTGGAAGATAAAAATGTAAGAGAGCATTTACCAAGAAGCTGACAAGCTTTCCTTGCTTACATTTCTGACGAAGCTTAAATATTATTTTTGTCATTGTTTTTATTATTGTTGTTATTCTTGATCTGAGGTACACAGATCTCATAAATTATTATTTATAAGTGTTAGAAAGAAGAGACAACTGGCTGACATACAACAACAGGTATGTAGCGTGCACAGTCAAGGTGTACAGTTTAAAAAGTAGTCTACAGAGAGGAACAATGTGCCAAGTGGAGTCATTGAAGCTAACATCCTGGGCAGCTCTAAAAATAGGTTGGGCAGGTATAAGTGAGAAGGGCTGGGTATGAGGAAAGACTTGTGTAGCATAGGCTGAGGGACTGATTACCTCAAACTCCTCTGATCGTCATTCTTCTCTGTATTTGACTGAGGAAGCCACTGGTTAGCGAAACGTTTCCATAGTAAAGATTGCCAAGTGTTGTGCAAGTGTCTATTTCATCAAGATCTCAGAAAGGCTATCTAACAGCCTTTCTGAGCCATATATCTACATAGTATCTTAGTACAGGGGAAGTCTCTTGCAACTCCTGTGGTAACAAGTGTTTAGCATGATTTACTTCCACTAGTGGGCCATGTTCAAATATGAGGCCACCTGCAGCTGCTACACCTCGTTTCTCTAATTAAGTAAGGTGTGGTCGCATACCTACGATTTAGGCTTGAGTGACTTACTACCGTCCCCTACTACTACAACTACTATCTCCAATGTTGGATTCGCTTCATTAGACTGAAGACGCCAGGTGTGCAGGCGAACCTTTCGGGAACAATGGTACGCAAGTGTTGTAAATATGTCATTCATCAGAGGCTGTATCAAGCGTTGGCACAGTGTCGTCACCTGACAAACAGAGAAGCTGTGCCCTCCGTGCTGGCACAGTGTCACCC
The DNA here is from genome assembly GCF_038502225.1 of Cherax quadricarinatus. NCBI lineage: Eukaryota > Metazoa > Arthropoda > Malacostraca > Decapoda > Parastacidae > Cherax > Cherax quadricarinatus. The sequence continues at coordinate 1,800,371 of NC_091365.1, forward strand.
GCTCAACTGATGAATGCCACAAATATAAACTAGGCACTAAATAAATCCAGCTTCACCGAGTACCACACACTTGTAAGCCTCACACGCACCTCCATCACTAACTGCTGTGGTGAAAAAAAAAAACATTCAACCACTTTAGGACATATTTCAGTCCTAGGACCTTGGTTACTCAAAATGAAAATAACTAAAAAATCAACTACTACAATAATTGCATTGTTTTTCCATTGTCATAAACGTTCCTACAAACTGAAAACAAAGTAATCTTCAACTGGAATATACCATGATAATTAAATCCTCCTTTTCCTTCTATGACGTGATATGCAACATAAAATTTATTACCCTGTGTTATGAGAAAATGACAAAGAGAAAATGCTTAATAAAGGTACAATTGCAAAATCTAAGATCATGTAAACCTGCGAGATGCGGACATGAACAGCCTAGTTAATCAGGTGGTCATCCGAAAAAAAGATTACGAGAGTAAAAACTTCCGATATCTTCAAGGGAGGTGAGGTTAAGTCAGATTCGTCAGGACACGGGACAACTGTTTCTTGGCGCGGGTCTTTGTCATATAATGACCCGCAGCTGGAGCTTTTGGTCATCTGACAGAGGCCTTCCGCTGGCTTACCGGCCCACCCTTTACCTTTGATATACCTTTGATGAGTTTCAAGAGTCTTACTACTCTCGGAGCCCGGTCATGGGCCAGGCTCTTCTAGTGCTAGCCTGGTCAACCAAGCTGTTGCTGCTGGTGGCCCGCTGCCCCACATATCCATCACAGCCTGGTTGATCTGGCACCTGGTGAAGATACTTGTCCAGTTTTCTCTTGAAGACTTCTACACTTGTTCCAGTCCAGTTTCTTATATTTTCTGGTAAGATGCTGAATACTCTGGGGCCACGGATATTGATACAGTGTTCCTTTATTGTACCCCTTTAAAAATTTTTTTATAATTCTAACCATTAGATATTCAAGGCAGGAGCCATGACGCAAGTGACAGTTTCTTCACCCAGAAAAATAGAACCAACTCTCTTCTTGGATCGAATCTGATTGCTATCATGCATGACGTATGGGTTTAGCACACCACCCACGACGAAGGAAATAGAGACATAAAAAGTGAGGCGAGATATATTCTGGTGTGTGGTGGACGTGGAGGAGGTGACAGCACGTCAAACCAATGCCCAACTTGTGGCGACTTTTCCTAATTACGTATCGCCAACAGAGCTTCACTTATCACACTAAGTTAGCCCCGTCTACTCGTGCCAATCAGGTGCACTTATCGTGCGCTCCACCGCCTGTTTACCAGACTACAGCTTCCTCTTGTACGTAGCTTAATAAGTAGCTTTACAACACCAATTTAAGTGTGTTTTATTAAGCCTCATCCCGTTCCTAACTCTCACGTTGGTGCTGTGATTTAACTCCCTCACGTTGGTACTGTGATCTATCCTTATCTCCCGTTGGTACTGTGATTAACTCCCTCACGATGGTATTGTGATCTAACTCTCCCCCACGTTGGTACTGTGATCTACCCCCCCCAACGTTGGTACCGTGATATAAATCCCCACCCCTATTTGATACACTAACATAACGTGCGTAATTCACTGAATTTCTATCCAGTCCCCTGTTAATTTACCGAATCTTTTAGCTTCTGACGAAGGCCTCAGACCTTATCTTCCTATCTCCTCTCAACCTCGTAGTTTATCTGCCTTCTTCGTCACCCCCTTTTGCGATTTTATTTGCAAACACGCACACACGTATTCACTTAAAGCAGTATACATAAGCGGGATGTATATTGCATGCGAAGAATGACAAGGCTCTCTGCGTTAACTATCACAACTTGCGTTGGTAATAACTTGCCAATGTTTAGGTCACAGTCAAAACATTTACCAGGATACACAGTCACATGTGCAGGGAATCAGGTTCCCGGAGACTCACCAGTCACCATCGCACATCACTCTCCAGGTGTGCAACTCGCCATGCAGTCACCAACACTCACCTGAAAAGACAGTAAAAAAAAAAAACATTATAAATAACGAAATGAAAATATTCATTGATTCAAACAAAACAATTTCCAAGTGTCGTGAAAACTTCTGCTTAATAAAAGTAACTTACTGGTTACTTGAAGCAAATTCCAGGCTGTTGGTGCTGGCTGCTGGCAGCTTAACTCGTAACTAGCACCTTATTTTCTATACCAGATTAACCATCCTGTGATGGATATGCGGGCCAGCGGGCAGCCAGCACCAACAGCCTGATCGAACCTGAGTGTCTTATTCCCCGGGCGCTCTGTACAGCCCTACACGTTTAGTGCTTCCCCCATGTGTGCTGACGTCAGCTTAGTATATTTAAATAAATTATATGTAACATTTATAACGAATGTTATAAAAATGTATTAACGTTAACACGCTATGTTAATGAAGGGCTTTTAATCTAAGGAAATGGAGCCATCTTCCCATTACTGGGATCAAAGCTGATTACCTATTTCGAACGCAATGTATGATCTCTACGGGTTTAGCGCTTCCCATGATAATAATGATAATTACAATCAACTATTGAATTAAAAATTCTGAACAACAAAATACAGACACAGACAGACAGACAGACGCACACACACACACACACACACACACACACACACACACACACACACACACACACACACACACACACACACACACAGACACAGACACAGACACACACACACACACACACACACACACACACACACAAGGTTTATCAACTATAAACCCGGGCAGATAAATACATCAATACCTAATTGTGTAAAGAGACACAATGGCAAGTGCTGGTTTCCGCTGCACCGCCCACACCACATTAAGCACCACCACAATATCACCACCGATACCACATCAAACACCACCACAATATCACCACCGATACCGCATCAAACACGAACACAATATCAAGGCCCACACTACATCAAGCACCACCACAATATCACCGCCTATATATATATATATATATATATATATATATATATATATATATATATATATATATATATATATTAATGTTGATGTAAAAATTTATAATTTTGCACCAAAAGGAACTTAGAAAACTACTACCACTCCGTCCAACAGTACCCTCCAAGATCGCAAGTTCTGCCTATTCGGCACGACATATATATATATATATATATATATATATATATATATATATATATATGTCGTGCCGAATAGGCAGAACTTGCGATCCAACGCTCATCTTGCCAAATAAGACAAGTGAAAATTTTTGTATGCAATAATTTCGCCAAAATCATTCTGAACCTAACGAAAAAAATATATTTCACTGTGTTTGATTAGTATTAGATTATTGTAAACAAATCTAAAATATATTTAGTTGGGTTAGGCTAAAATAAATTGCGCTTGTTATAATAAGGTTAGGTAAGTTTTCTAAGATTCTTTTGGTGCAAAATTATAAATTTTTACATTAACATTAATGAAAAAAATATATCTTTAAACGTATAAGAGAAAATTTCAGAAAGGAATTAATTTTAAATGAGTTCTTGCTAATTGACCAGTTTTACATATTCGGCACGACATATATATATATATATATATATATATATATATATATATATATATATATATATATATATATATATATATACTACCACTCCGTCCAACAGTACCCTCTTGGAAGTACCAGTACCCTCTTGGGAGCACCGCTGGGTCACCAGGCCATCGACACAGTCCTCAAGGACAAATTGAATGACCTGATGAGAATGGAGGAGAGAATAAGCAATCTTGATGCCCATGATGCTCTGTATCTCCTCACAAGGTGCCTTACTATTCCAAGACTCACTTACTTCCTGAGGTGTGCACCCTCTTTTGACAACCCAACACTCGACGAATATGATGCACACCTGAGGTCAACCCTTAAGAAGGCACTGAACCTGTCACTAGAGGATCAGCAATGGGATCAGGCAACCCTCCCAGTATGACTGGGAGGTATAGGGGTGCGCAAAGCAACGCATGTTGCTTTACCTGTTTTTCTGTCTTCATGTTTGGCTTCCAGTGCTTTAGTCAAGAAGATTGTTCCCGAACGCTTGAGAGACATGGTAGGAGCTCAAGACCCCAGGTTCACTGAAGCAGCGATTCGGTGGGACACCCTTACAGATTCCTCCAGTAGACCAGCTCCTCCCAAAGAACACAAACAGTCCCACTGGGACAAACCGATCATGAAAAAAATCGCCAACACAATGCTCTCCAACGCCTCAGGAAAGGACAAAGCTCGTCTCCTGGCAGTGAAGGCACCACACTCAGGAGATTTCCTGTTTGCTGTTCCCAATTCCTCCTTGGGCACTCGACTAGACCCACAGGCCATTCGGATTGGTGTTGCTCTTCGCCTAGCCGCCCCCATCCTCACCGAGCATAGGTGTATTTGCGGCAGGGCGACAGCTGATCAAATCGGACTTCATGGTTTCGTGTGTCACACAGCAGAAGGGAAGTATGCCAGGCATGAGGAGGTCAATGATATCATAAAGAGAAGCCTCGCCACAGCCCGTTGCGCAGCTCAACGGGAATCCCAAGTGCAGAGGTCTGACGGAAGTCTAAAGCGTCCTGATGGAGCCACTATGCTACCTTGGAAGGATGGAAAGCAGATTGTCTGGGACTACACATGTGCCGCCACATTGGCAGACACCTACTTGCCATACTCCGTAGTGGAAGGGGGTGGAGCTGCCAGCCACAGGGAGACTCAGAAGATCCGCAAATATGAAGACCTTCCCCCTTGCTATAACTTCATCCCAATAGGGTCAGAGACCCTTGGAGCATGGGGCAAGTGTGCTCTAAAGTTCCTAATAGAGCTGGGTGAAAAGCTCATCATAGAAACAAAAGACCACAGGGCGACCAGCTTCCTCTTCCAGAGACTCAGTGTTGCGATCCAGAGAGGAAATGCCTGCAGCATTCTGGGCACGCGGCCCACCGCCGGGGAGCTGGACGAAGTATTCGAGATGTAGCTCTGAGTTACCTATATTGTTTTACTTTGTATCGTAGTTTTGTGAATGTTCTGTAAATGTATTTTGTCTTTAAATAATATATATATATATATATATAATATATATATATATATATATATATATATATATATATATATATAATATAGGGGGTGGTAGGAGAAAATTCTCAAACAGCTTCAGGGAGAATATTGAGTTGTCCCTGAAGCAAGTTTATTCTTTTCTCTGAGGATGAGGGTCCCTATAACAGTTCTAGAGGTGGTACCTCCCTATATTATATATATATATATATATATATATATATATATATATATATATATATATATATATATACACATATATATACAAACACACACACACGAAGGTCAGGTGCCTACTCTACACACTGTCATAACTGACTACCTACCTGGAGGGTATTCCGGAGTTCAACGCCCCCGCGGCTTAGTCCTTGACCAGGCCTTCCGGTGGATCAGGGCATGATCAACCAGGTTGTTACTGCTGGCCGCACGTAGTCCAAAGTACGAACCACAGCCCGGCTGATCGGGTACTGATTTTAGGTATCTGTCCAGCCCCCTTCTTGAAGCAGCCAGGGGCCTACCGGTGAGTGATTCCAGCAATATTTCTGATATTTGCTGGCAGCAAGTTGAAGTCTAGGACCACTGATATTGATATGGGAGAAAGTGTAGAATAAACCAAGTGAAAAGCAGGGGTATCCTAAGTACAAGTAGAAAACGCTATGTCAACATTCTTGCTCCATGACTCTTCAACTTTCTCACGTAGAACATTTTACTGATACGAAGGTACAAGTCTTAAAGAGGAAAGTGAACCCCCACGTGCACTCCTGCAGGTTGTAAATAAATGGCTTAGAAAACCCACAAGTTGATGAGACACCTGTGCAACATTTGGGTTATCTTTATTCTGGAAACGTTTCGTTTCACCAGCCAGACTGAGGGACTGATTACCTCAAACTCCTCATCTTTAACCTTGCTCTGCAATGAACTGAATAAGCCACTGACTGGCGAAAGGTTTCCAGAATAAAGACATCCAAATTATGACCAAGTGTCTCATTTGTTAACTCCTGCAGGTGCCAAGATCAACTAGGTTATGCTTACTATGTAGAGCTACGAGCCGTGGGCTCAGGAAGTCAACATGTAAGTCTGGCCATAGGCCAGGCAACGAGTCTATGACTCTGAAAACCAGCGACAGGTCTGTCACCGGTGCAACCTCCTCGTTTGTACCACAACCCCCATCACTACAACCCCTCCCCCTCTCCATCAGCACCCCAACCACCCCACCTAAGCCACTTACAGACGAGTCAACAAACTAACGACTTATTAGTTAATTTCATGATTGCGGTTTACCATGAGACAAGGAACGTGTATATCCCACCTTATTAATGTTCGGGTGTGGTGGTTGCTGCCACTCCTGGCCAGACAGGGAGACGCAGCCAGCACGAGAGGAATGGAGAGGAGAGATGGGGAGAGAGACGGAGGAGGGTATAAAGAGGGAAGGATGGGGACGGTAGAGAGGAATGGGAAAAATAGAAGAGGAAATGGGAAAGATAGAGAGGAGATGTAGAAGGCAAGAGAAGGAAACAGAGGTGATGAGCAGGGAAATGAGTGAAAGACTGGTAATGAAACTATAGGAGGGAAATAGAAAGGAAGGGGATGGAGTTAAAGAAGTGGAAGAGATGGTGTAAGAGAGAGAGGTAATGGGAGAAGGAAAAAACAAGAGAGAAGAAAGAGGCGAAAAAAGGAAAAATTGGGCATGGTAGGGTGGTATGATGGTTGTTGGTGGGGGTGTTGTTGGTGGGGGTGTTGTTGGTGGGTTTGTTGTTGGTGGGGATGTTGTTGGTGGGGATGTTGTTGGTGGGGATGTTGTTGGTGGGGATGTTGTTGGTGGGGATGTTGTTGGTGGGGATGTTGTTGGTGGGGATGTTGTTGGTGGGGATGTTGTTGGTGGGGATGTTGTTGGTGGGTGTTGATGGTGGGGATGTTGTTGGTGGGGATGTTGTTGGTGGGGATGTTGTTGGTGGGGGTGTTGGTGGGGGTGTTGTTGGTGGGGGTGTTGTTGGTGGGGGTGTTGTTGGTGGGGGTGTTGTTGGTGGGGATGATGGTGGGGCTGGTGTTGGTGGGGATGATGATGGTGGGGATGTTGTTGGTGGGGATGTTGTTGGTGGGTATGTGGGTGGGGATGTTGTTGGTGGGGTTGTTGTTGGTGGGGGTGTTGTTGGTGGGGGTGTTGTTGGTGGGGGTGTAGTTGGTGGGGGTGTTGTTGGTGGGGGTGTTGTTGGTGGGGATGATGGGGGGGTGCTGGTGGAGTAGCTGTCACCGTGGTGATGTTCACCAAGAATTATTGCACACGTTTGAGTGGTAGTGGGGGAGCACCGGGATATTTTGGTCCCTTGTCTTAATGCTCACACCTGTCCCACCACGCTGAGATGTCACCACACCTCTCACTCACTCACTCACCCTTACTCTCTCCCCTCCCGACACTCGCTCTCAAACACACACACACACACACACACACACACACACACACACACACACACACACACACTCTCTCTCTCTCCTTCAATCTTTATCACACTTCAGAAAATGTAACGCAAAAATGGAAACGAAAACATTAGCAGTGACCTCAGTAACAATATTTGCTAAGCTAGCACTCTCTCTCTCTCTCTCTCTCTCTCTCTCTCTCTCTCTCTCTCTCTCTCTCTCTCTCTCTCTCTCTCTCTCTCTCTCTCTCTCTCCCTCTCTCTCTCTCCCTTCTTTCACATCTCTCCACTTTTTAATGAACGACATGCTGGTTCACTGTAATTTCCGCCTGCTATGAAATATGGACCATTAAAGAGAGTGAAATGCATAAGAATGACAAACTATGAATTAAAGAGAACGTCGGCAGCAGTAACAGCAACACCACAAGTGGCAACAGCAGGAGCAACAACAGGAGCAACAGCAGAAGCAACAGCAGGAGCAACAGCAGGAGCAACAACAGAAACAACAGCAGGAGCAACAATAACAGGGAAAACAGAAGCAACAGCAGGAGCAACAACAGAAGCAACAGCAGGAGCAGCAACAGAAGCAACAGCCGGAGCAACAACAGGAGCAACAGCAGGAGCAACAGCAGGAGCAATAACAGAAGCAACAGCAGGAGCAACAACAGAAGCAACAGCAGGAGCAGCAACAGAAGCAACAGCAGGAGCAGCAACAGAAGCAACAGTCGGAGCAACAACAGGAGCAACAGCAGAACAGCAGAAGCAACAGCAGGAACAACAGCAGGAGCAACAGCAGGAGCAACAATAACAGGGCAATAACAGAAGCAACAGCAGGGGCAACAACAGAAGCAACAGCAACAACAAAAGCAGGAGCAACAAAAAGAGCAGGATCAACAGTAACAATAGTAGGAGCAACAGCAGCGACAGCGACGCTTCCCATGCTATCACCACGACAACCTACCACCACCACCCCTACCATCACTACGACAACCTACCACCACCACCCCTACCATCACTACGACAACCTACCACCACCACCCCTACCATCGCTACGACAACCTACCACCACCACCCCTACCATCACTACGACAACCTACCACCACCACCCCTACCATCACTACGACAACCTACCACCACCACCCCTACCATCACCACGACAATCAACCACCACCACCCCTGCCATCACCACGACAACCTACCACCATCACCCCTACCATCACCACGACAACCTTCCACCACCACCCCTACCATCACCACAACCTACCACCACCACCCCTACCGTCACAACGACCATCTACCACCACCCACCCTCTTTCTACCACCACCACCACCACCACCGTCACCAGGCCACCACAAGGTGCAGCTGACGAAGAATTCATCAATGTCACTGATGCACTTCCGCAAGCTGGCAAGAATCTAGTTTAAAGTTCACAACTGTACTTTAATCGGTCGCTGGGTGACTTGCACCCGTGCCTGTCACCCGTGCCTGTCACCCGTGCCTGTCACCCGTTACCCGCACCTGTCACCCGCGCCTGTCACCCGTTACCCGCACCTGTCACCCGTGCCTGTCACGCGCGCCTGTTACCCGTACCTGTCACCCGTTACCCCCACCTGTCACCCGTGCCTGTCACCCGCGCCTGTTACCCGTTACCCGCACCTGTCACCCGCGCCTGTCACCCGTGCCTGTCACCCGTTACCCGCACCTGTCACCCGTGCCTGTCACCCGTGCCTGTCACCCGCGCCTGTTACCCGTTACCCGCACCTGTCACCCGCACCTGTCACCCGTGCCTGTCACCCGCGCCTGTCACCCGTTACCCGCACCTGTCACCCGTGCCTGTCACCCGTTACCCGCACCTGTCACCCGTGCCTGTTACCCGTACCTGTCACCCGTGGGTAGCAGGAGGGATAGCAGAGGAAAAGAAATGAGGGATAGGAAAGCGAAGCAGGAGAGAGAGAGAAGGACAAGGAGAAGGGAAAAGAGGAGAGTTGAGACACAATAAAATACGTATCAACACGAGTTTAATCTTTCATTCAAGACATCATATACAGCAGCGGCAGCCGTAGAACTTGAGAACAAAGGAAGTTCTCATCCTTTGAGGGGTAACACTGATACTAATAAGGGCCGCTTAATCAAGGAACTGAATCTACCCGTATGATTCCTATGGGTTAAAAGCTTCACAGGGAATAGAACAGTACTGTGCACCATACAACTATACTGCCAATACAATACTTTCATATATCGTTCCTGTATTTGAATTAATCCGGTTGGAATGTACTATTCCCGAGTACATTCTGCTGGAAATTTATATATACCATCTTATTTATACCACCTTTATGCTTATCTTTCACTTGTCTTCTTCAATCATTCTTCACTCGTTCTTCACCTCTCACGAGTGCAATTTAGGTGATGTTTATCGAAACAATAATAACTACGACTACTACTAATTATATTAATTGCAATAATAACCTATCGCACAGACAAGCGTTTATAAGTGAGAAATAATGAACGAGTCACTACTTATAAAGTAAGAGCCGCTAGATTACCTTAGGTCAGTGTGGTTAGCCTGCTTGACTGCTGCCCTAGCTTCATGGATTCTCACTACAAACTATTTTAACTTAACGATAATTACTGGAGATTAATGGAGCCGGTGACACCGAGGTATATAAAACCTGGTTGCGAGACTCTTGAGTGGCACAGTGAAGGCCTCGGTCAGATGACGAAAAGCTCCAGCTGCGGGTCATTATATGACTTAAGACCCGCGTCAGGAAACACTTATCCTTTTTCCTCACAAACGTTATACCTACCTACCTAGCCTTGAGTGGCACCAGAGCCATATTCTCTTACTTTCATACCCAACAGTGGCACTGAGAAAAGCTACCTGAAGGGTAGCTAAATACTATTTCGGGGTCACCTCTCCCGTGGCCCGGTCCCAGACCAAGCCGATAGATAGAGGCGTCAACCAGGATGTTGATGCTAGCTGAACGTACTGTAACGCAGGCAACACCACCTGGCTGATCATTAACTTATTTGACCTGAACACAGCAAGGAGTCTACTGGTAATATCCTTATGTAGGGACGGTGTTGAAAACTCTTGGTCCCTTTACACTTATTAAGCTATCTCTTAGTGTAGTCACTACACTCCCACTTTTCCTTGGAGATACTTTGCAGTTTGCAAAACCTCTGGTAAACAATGAGAATAATTTCAGTGTGCAGATCTGGGATCAGTCCCTCTAAAAAAAATTTCAGAAATTATGATGAATCTTTCTTTCCTACGTTCCGTGGAGTACAGGTCGAGAGTGACATGTACTCCCCCGAATGCTGCACTCTAATCTGTTACTAGCTTCCTTATCAAATATAACACACCTTAAAGAAAGCTGGTTAGTGTTACGACTTCGTAACTTAAATAAAATGTTCGTGGCTCCTAAAGGCTGCTGGTGGCCTGGTGGTTAACGCTCTCGCTTCACACGGTGAGGGCCTGGGTTCGATTCCCAGCCAGAGTAGAAACATTGGACGTGTTTCTTTCAACCTGTTGTCTATGTTCCCCATCAGTAAAATGGGTACCTGGGTGTTAGTCGACTGGTGTGGGTCGCATCCTGGGACACTGACCTAAGGAGGCCTGGTCACAGACCGGGCCGCGGGGGCGTTGACCCTCGGAACTCTCTCCAGGTAAACTCCAGGTAAACACTGCTGTCTAGGGGCTATAAAATTCCTCTGAAAAACACAGCAAACCTTGGGCCAGCATGTACTCATATATTAAACAATATTAATTATTATTTGGAAGGACAAAAACCCCCTATATAAAAATATATCTATATTAACAGTAATTTATATACAACTTATAACTACTACAAAAAACCACCACACTCCAGTTCACTAGCACACTGCTACTAATAAGTTAAAATAAATGAACATTTATGAACAGGGAGGCTCCATGACACCCCCCCTTTCTGCAGGCTACTTAGCCTACAGTGGAAACGTTACTCTCCTAAACACAGGCCCCTGCATGAGAGCACTTCAACACAAACACCTCTGGTATATACTAGAAAACTTACCAAAATTACCTACTCAAACATGATGACTTTACCCTCGTCACCACCCGATTTGTACTAACTAAACACACCTCTCATCTGCTCCTGTCCTGGCCACTGCCTGACTGACAGGAATAAAACGCGTTCGCTTTCAGGGAATAATACACGTCCACTTTCAGTATACTACACGGAAAATGACATTATATATGGAGCATTATTTTATATAAATATTCTTTTCAGTACTCCGTAACAGTTAGTAATAAAGTTCGCTTCATGAAATGGTCCTGGTCAAGCATGGGGTCTTGATAGTCCCTTTCATGCATAGGTAACTGGAGCTCTCTCCTAGAACAGAATGATCCTGGAAGCCCTCATGCTTGAGTTTCATGAGCTCTCCCTGTAGGACTCTCGTGAGCTCTCCCAGGCACGACACTCGTGAGCTCCATCATGGGTAGTCAGCCAACCAGTAGGCCTGACAGGGGTAAGGGTGGTGGTGTTCAGTGCACTAGGGCGGGCCTCGACCCATTATCAAAATGCACCGCGCTACAGTTCGTAGTAATGAAGACCAATTAAACTATTAGAGTTTATGGGTCGCGATAGATCAGGGTAAAAATTGCTCGGTGCTGAAGCTGCCGTAATAAAATATATGTTTTCCATTTAATCTTGGCAGTCCAATGTGCAGTAATTATAGAGGTTAGAGGCGGGTAAAAGTCCTGTGTGTTGTTTAGGTATTACCACGCCATTATCATCTCTCCAAACATTAACAAGTACGACATTTAGAGACAATGCTAGTGACAAAAGTTTACTAAATCTACAGAAAAACGAAGACGTGTATGGCTACTCAACATCAGTTAAAATATTTTGGGAAGATCCCCGTGACTGGTTTTGAGGATTTTACTCCCGTGGCCACACTTGAGGCCAGATCTGTGGCCACACATCTCTACATACTACTTTAGCAGCCAAGCTGTTGCTACCGCTAATTTATGACCCTTACTGGATCACCGCCTCTCCATGCTTACAGCCAGTAGGCCCAGAGAGCCATCACAACCTTGTTGAGCCTGACGTTTTCTGGAACTGATTTCCTCTCTGACCCACACCTTGCCACTTCAACAATTAGTCGCATCCTGTCATGTCACCATCTACCAGCACACACTGTCACGTCAACACAAACCAGCAGAAACACCGTAAGGTCAACACCTAGTAACACACACTGTCACGTCACAATCAGCCACACACTGTCATGTCAACAGTCAGCCACACACTCTCAACAGACAGCCACACGCGTTAACAGTCAGCCACACACTCACGTCAACAGTCAGCCACACACTGTCACGGCAACAATCAGCCACACGCTGTCATGTCAAGTCAGCCACACACTGACATGCCAACAGTCAGCCACACACTGTCATGTCAACAGTCAGCCACATACTGTCATGTCAACAGTCATCCACACACTGTCATGTCAACAGTCATCCACACACTATCATGTCAACAATCAGCCCCACACTCACATCAACAGTCAGCCACACACTGTCATGTCAACAGTCAGCCACACGCTGTCATGTCAACAGGCAGCCACACACTTGTCATGTCAACAGTCAGCCACACACTTGTCATGTCAACAGTCAGCCACACACTGTCATGTCAACAGTCAGCCACACACTGTCATGTCAACAGTCAGCCACACACTGTCATGTCAACAGGCAGCCACACACTTGTCATGTCAACAGTCAGCCACACACTGTCATGTCAACAGTCAGCCACACACTGTCATGTCAACAGGCAGCCACACACTGTCATGTCAACAGTCAGCCACACACTGTCATGTCAACAGTCAGCCACACACTTGTCATGTCAACAGTCAGCCACACACTGTCATGTCAACAGTCAGCCACACACTTGTCATGTCAACAGTCAGCCACACACTTGTCATGTCAACAGTCAGCCACACACTGTCATGTCAACAGTCAGCCACACACTTGTCATGTCAACAGTCAGCCACACACTGTCATGTCAACAGTCAGCCACACACTTGTCATGTCAACAGTCAGCCACACACTTGTCATGTCAACAGTCAGCCACACACTGTCATGTCAACAGTCAGCCACACACTGTCATGTCAACAGCCACACTTGTCATGTCAACAGTCAGCCACACACTTGTCATGTCAACAGTCAGCCACACACTGTCATGTCAACAGTCAGCCACACACTGTCATGTCAACAGTCAGCCACACACTGTCATGTCAACAGTCAGCCACACACTGTCATGTCAACAGTCAGCCACACACTGTCATGTCAACAGTCAGCCACACACTGTCATGTCAACAGGCAGCCACACACTGTCATGTCAACAGTCAGCCACACACTGTCATGTCAACAGTCAGCCACACACTTGTCATGTCAACAGTCAGCCACACACTGTCATGTCAACAGTCAGCCACACACTTGTCATGTCAACAGTCAGCCACACACTTGTCATGTCAACAGTCAGCCACACACTGTCATGTCAACAGTCAGCCACACACTTGTCATGTCAACAGTCAGCCACACACTGTCATGTCAACAGTCAGCCACACACTGTCATGTCAACAGCCACACTTGTCATGTCAACAGTCAGCCACACACTTGTCATGTCAACAGTCAGCCACACACTGTCATGTCAACAGTCAGCCACACACTGTCATGTCAACAGTCAGCCACACACTTGTCATGTCAACAGGTAACACTTGCAAGAGTTCTCACAACAATGTTGCATTAAGTGCGACATCTCATTACCTGAGGAACAAAGCAACAATTTTAGCCTCGAAAAAGTTGCATGAAATTGCAGTGTCAGTGCAAAACACCGAGTGTCAGCCTTCTGTCAGTCAGCAGGTGCTGGAGAACACACCATCTGTGAGTGTCAGCCGTCAGTCAATAGGTGCTGGAGAACACACCATCTGTGTCAGCCGTCAGTCAGTCAGCAGGTGCTGGAGAACACACCATCTGTGTCAGCCGTCAGTCAGTCAGCAGGTGCTGAAGAACAAACCATCTGTGAGTGTCAGCCGTCAGTCAATAGGTGCTGGAGAACACACCATCTGTGTCAGCCGTCAGTCAGTCAGCAGGTGCTGGAGAACACACCATCTGTGTCAGCCGTCAGCAGGTGCTGGAGAACACACCATCTGAGTGTCAGCCATCGGTCAGCAGTTCTATAAATGATGAAGACTCGATCCACAGTCCTTTAAATAGCGATATACAGTCACACTACCTATTGTTGTTATACCGTCACCATGGTTACATCTTGGACCATCACCACTACGTCAGCAGCATCCACGCTGTTTTTTAATTAACAATGATATATTGTAATGGTGAAAGGGGGGAGAGGGAGAGAGGGGGAGATAGAAGGGGAGGGGAGGGGAGGGTTGCACAATAGGGGCGGCAGGAGGAGGCAGCAGTAATCAGAGAAGCCATCGTTTCTCTCGTCATCTGCTATGATTCACGCAGACACTAACTGCTCCCTGATAAATGGTAACAACCAATTAGAATAAATGAAATGAGATGATTAAGAACTGTCACTTCAACGTTTCGCTCTCAGGGAAATGATTTTGATGAAATATTAGCGAATGTAATCGATTAATAACAACAGCAGGAGCAGCAGAGCGACACCAGGACGAGCAGAGGCGGGAGGAACGGTGGAACAGGCGGGAGGAACGGTGGAACAGGCGGGGAACGGTGGAACAGGCGGGAGGAACGGTGGAACAGGCGGGGGTAGCGGTAGAACAGGCGGGAGGAACGGTGGAACAGGCAGCAGGAACGGTGGAACAGGCGGGGGAACGGTGAAACAGGCGGGAGGAACGGTAGAACAGGCGGAAGGAACGGTGGAACAGGCGGGAGGTACGGTGGAACAGGCGGGAGGAACGGTGGAACAGGCGGGGGTAACGGTGGAACAGGCAGGAGGAACGGTGGAACAGGCGGCAGGAACGGTGGAACAGGCGGAAGGAACGGGGGAATGGGCAGGGGGAAAGGTAGAACAGGCGGGAGGAACGGTGGAACAGGCGGGGAGAACGGTGGAACAAGCGGGGGAACGGTGGAACAGGCGGGGAGAACGGTGGAAAAGGCGGGGGGGACCGGTGGAACAGGCAGGGAGAACGGTGGAACAAGCGGGGGGAACGGTGGAACAGGCGGGGAGAACGGTGGAACTAGCGGGGGGAACATAGAAGACAAGTAAGGAACATGCACAGAGCACACGAGGGAGGGAGAGAGAGAGAGAGAGAGAGAGAGAGAGAGAGAGAGAGAGAGAGAGAGAGAGAGAGAGAGAGAGAGAGAGAGAGAGAGAGAACAGGCAGAAAGAAAAAGAAACCAAACTTTGCAATTAACAAAAAAAAATATATGCACATATCCTCTAGGTAGAAATCACCTATAATTTCGTATCCACGTTGTCAAAAAAAAAATGTATATTTAAAAAAAAAAAGTAATAAAAAACACTAGTCCGGAATATTTTTTGAGTGATGTAAATACAAACACGTGAGCATATGTAAAAGCGATAAAGAGTAGAGTGCACACCAAAACATGATGGGGATGATAAACCAGCCAATATTTGAGCACCAATTTTGACCAATGGCAACATTACAGCACACTCTGAACTCGGCAAACGATATAATAGTTCCACTGTAGTTGTTGAGGCTAATGTTGCGTACAGTGTGGCTCGTGCTGTGCGTGTGGTGGGGGGGAGGGTATGAGGAGCCTTCAGAGAGCCTTACCGTGTTCAAGGAGGCTACGAGAAGTCTTCAGAGCCTTTAAGAGATCTACTTTTTTCAAGGCTACGAGAAGCCTTCAGAGATCTACTTTTTTCAAGGCTACGAGAAGCCTTCAGAGCCTTTAAGAGATCTACTTTTTTCAAGGCTACGAGAAGCCTTCAAGGCTACATTGAACCTTCGTGGAGGCTATGAACCTTCAGAAAGCCTTTAAGGAATCTACAGTTTTCGAGAAGCCTCCACTGAGGCTAAGCGAAGCCTCCCTAGAGGCTACGAGGAACCTTCAACAAGGTTACAAGCTTTCACCCCTTTAGGGGGTAAAGGACTTTTAAATCAAGGAATCAAACCTTCCCTCCCTACCTCACACCAGACCTGATTCTTCCCAACCTTTATTTTCCCAAAGAACTGTGTGACCTCTCACGGATTTTACAATTCCCCGTGAATAATAATAATAATAATAATAATAATAATAATAATAATAATAATAATAATAATAATAGAATTCCAAGACGAGGATCAAGAGCTCTTTTTACCAATGAAAACAGAGAAGAAGACCACTGTCAGTTGATAACACACACTTGGAGAGTGTAAAATAGTGGGCGGAACAATGTAAGTGGGGTGTCGCCAAGACGAACTGCCACTTACCGCCAGTTCATCATGTAACAAGACGATCAGTGGCGCTAGTGGTGCTGGCTCAGTGCTTCTGCTCCCTCAGGCTGTAGACACTTATGATGCTCCTCTCTGCTACCACAACTACCAGGTGCTTTTGTGGTCTGCCACCACCACCACCTGCTGGCGTGGTCTGTCACCCGCCACTACCTGCTGGCGTGGTCTGCCACCCCCACCACCTGCTGGTGTGGTCTGCCACCCTCCACCACCTGGTGTGGTCTGCCTCCCCCACCACCTGCTGGCGTGGTCTGCCACCCTTCACCACCTGCTGGCGTGGTCTGCCACCCTTCACCACCTGGTGTGGTCTGCCTCCCCCACCATCTATTGGCGCGTTCTGCGACCTTCGGCATTGAATATTTTGAAATTGCTCTGTGTCGAGTTTTATCCTCACTTATAAAAGCTCTACACAGAGCTTTGCCTGCAACGCGTTTCTTTTATATCGAATATTAGTATACCACCCCCTCTGCACCCGCACCTACCTCTGCGTCCACAGGGAGGCTCGTCCATCGTGCGACGTCCTACGGTAACGATACCTGGAGGGTGTTCTGGGGGTCAACGCCCCCTCGATGAAATGTATCAACGGGTAGACTTATCATTTATCACTCTTTCCCTTAATTATCGGAGGTTCTCTTTCCATTATTTAGTGGACGGTGCGAGCGGTCAAGTCATCCATCACCTGTCACATTTGCTTCAGTCTGGTCGCTATGGCGGTGATCACCTCAACACTACCTCCTGCCCCTTTACTCTCACACACACATGTATCCTCAGGCAGGCAATCTTCCTGCTTAGAAGAATGGCAGTTTAGCTACCTTTCTGCTTGCTTGCCTCCCTGTCTGCCTGCCAGTCTACATCCTTCCACACACTTTACAGTCTCAACCTCTTAAAGTATGTCCCTACTTAACAAAAAAAGCAGCCTCGTAACAAATACCGGTATAATAAACACGAGAACAACATAAATGTACATATCATATTCCTCAGTGTTGTGTACAATACCTTCGCTTGGACCAGTGTTAAACAGCGTAAATAAGTTGTACTTGGGTATCAAGTGCTTTCTAGGAATGGTTCCTTGAAGGATGCTGCTGAAGGACTCTGGGAACAGCCCTCCCTCTTTCTCAAATATGATTATCTCCCATTCCCCATTCTGTGACCTCCTACGGGTCACCCTCTTCTCTCCAACCGGGATAGGCATCCCAAGTAACGTCAACTCCAGCCGTGCTGGAAGAAAACCTCTCGAGGCTGTACGCAGCACCGTATGACCCATGTGGGTTTAGTGCTTAGTTTTAATTATAAAAAATAATAATGGAGGCTGCCTCAGCTGGCGAAACTTTAACCCAATACCTGACAATATTCTCATCACCGTTCTCAAGTTTCCCAGCTACACCATGTGACTCATCCTGTGTGATGGAATATGACAGGGAAATATCCAGTTTTTGTTTTCACTATGTAACTTTTGATGTATACAATTTTTGATATTTACAAAAAAATCTTCTAAACTGGATCTTTCTCTCACTTTACCTCGCTCTCCCCCCTCACTATTTTTTTTCTAGTCTCCCTTCACACTCTCACCCCCTTCACACACTCCTTTCCTTTCCTCTCACATTCTTCCCTCCATCTGTCTTCCACTTACCATTTCCTCTCTCACTCTTGACTCCACCGTCTGTCACTCACTCTCACTCCTCACACGAAGTACCCTACCTCACACACTCTCTTGCCTCCCATCCCTCACACACTCTTCCCTCCACTCCCACACACACTCTTCCCTCCACTCCCACACACACTCTTCCCTCCATTCCCACACACACTCTTCCCTCCACTCCCACACACACTCTTTCCTCCACTCCCTCACACTTGCCTCCCATCCCTCACACACTCATGCCTCCACTCCCTCACACACTCTTGCCTCCACTCCCTCACACACTCTTGCCTCCACTCCCTCACACACTCATGCCTCCACTCCGTCACACACTCTTGCCTCCACTCCCTCACACACTCTTGCCTCCACTCCCACACACACTCTTGCCTCCACTCCCCCACACACTCTTGCCTCCACTCCCTCACACACTCATGCCTCCACTCCGTCACACACTCTTGCCTCCACTCCCTCACACACTCTTGCCTCCACTCCCCCACACACTCTTGCCTCCACTCCCTCACACACTCTTGCCTCCACTCCCTCACACACTCATGCCTCCACTCCGTCATACACTCTTGCCTCCACTCCCTCACACACTCTTGCCTCCACTCCCCCACACACTCTTGCCTCCACTCCCACACACACTCTTGCCTCCACTCCCACACACACTCTTGCCTCCACTTCCCCACACACTCTTGCCTCCACTCCCTCACACACTCTTGCCTCCACTCCCCCACACACTCTTGCCTCCACTCCCACACACACTCTTGCCTCCACTCCCACACTCTTGCCTCCACTCCCACACACACTCTTGCCTCCACTCCCTCACACACTCTTGCCTCCACTCCCACACTCTTGCCTCCACTCCCACACACACTCTTGCCTCCACTCCCTCACACACTCTTGCCTCCACTCCCTCACACACTCTTGCCTCCACTCCCACACACACTCTTGCCTCCACTCCCACACACTCTTGCCTCCACTCCCACACACACTCTTGCCTCCACTCCCACACACACTCTTGCCTCCACTCCCTCACACACTCTTGCCTCCACTCCCTCACACACTCTTGCCTCCACTCCCACACACACTCTTGCCTCCACTCCCACACACACTCTTGCCTCCACTCCCACACACACTCTTGCCTCCACTCCCACACACACTCTTGCCTCCACTCCCACACACACTCTTGCCTCCACTCCCACACACACTCTTGCCTCCACTCCCTCACACACTCTTGCCTCCACTCCCACACACACTCCACCAGATACACATCAATATCACACAAGTGTGATGAACACAAAATTGACAGGAAATTATTAATATTTTTTTTATCATTACCGAACAATAATAATTCGACAGAAGTATATTCTCATTTTTCCCCGGTGGTAATTAGCTCGACCAATCAAAACGACGTGCGAGGGAGAGTGACACACAATTGGTTGATTGCCGAGGTCATTAAGGGATGCTAATGTGGTATGATTGAGAGGCTGCTTAACTTTTACCACCGACCCACAACAAGGACTACTTCCAGGGATGCTGGGGGTTGGGCAGCCCTAAACCCTGGTAGAGCCAACCCAGGGCAGGAAGCCCTGAGACCATCAGAGAACTCTAGATAGTCAAGGAGCCCCGAAGAGTAAAGAAGCTTTGAATGCAGAGTCCTAAAATCAGCCAGGAAGCTTTGAGCGCAGTAAAGGAGCTCAAAATTTTAATTCTTTCAGAATCCTAATTATTATTTACCTTACAATATTAATGATTATCAAGAATATCATCCTCAATATCACAATTATTTTATCATTATCAGATGTATAGTGATCACCAAGTTATCGTCATTATCAGGTGTACTGTGATCACCTGGTGTTCTCCGCCTGCCGCTGTTCATTAGCTTACTCACCAGCAGCGCCTCTGGCGGCTTCTCGTGATATTATGCAAACACGGGGAAGGGGGGGGGAAGAGAGGGGCAGGGAAAAAAACACAAACAGGCGTGTAATTTTGTGTATTTTTTGTCGCTGGCAGTGTGATGTGCGTCCGCAATAAAGCCGATGCCTGGCCGACTGCCACTCTCAGGAGCCGCATACAAATCAACCAGTAATTAACAGCGATAAACATGAGCTTTCAATGGCATGTAAAACACTTAATAATATTCACCAGGGCTAAAACTACTCCCAATTTCAGTTGAGTACATTTCCATATCACGGCAAGTTGATCTGCATTCATCAACGTGGTCCGTCCGTCCATCCCCAGGATGAGGGCGGATGGAACGGACGGTATGGTGGATAGGAGAATAAAAGAGGGACATCGAGAGACGAGAATTGGAGGAATATAATATGCTCTTTATAGTTTACTGCGTAAGACCTCAACAATATCTGAACGGTGTTCTCGGGGGTCAGCGCCCCCTGACCCGTAATTTAATGGTAAAGAACAAAAAAAGTCACAATACCGAGACTGGATCAATACACGAATAACCCGCACATAAGAGAGAGGAGCTTACGACGACGTTTCGGTCCGACTTGGACTATTTACAAAGTCACTCTTTGTAAATGGTCCAAGTCGGACCGAAACGTCGTCGTAAGCTTCTCTCTCTTATGTGCGGGTTATTTGTAGTAATGAACCAGGCTGTTACTGCTGGCCGCACGCAGACCCACTTACGAACAACACAACCCGACTAATCAGAAACCGACTTGACAAATTATCAACTTCCCTCTTGAAGATGGTTAGGAGTAGCTAGATGTCTGTTAGTAATCCCCCTGACGTATGATAGGAGGCTGAGGAATCCTGGGCCCCTTACACATATTGTGTTATCTCTTACTGTACCCAGAGCACCCTTGCTTTTCACTGGGGATATTTCGCAACTTCTACCCATCCTCTTACTTTTGTAGGCTGTATGTCCTAATTGGGGGGGGGCAATCCCTCTAGGATTTTTTGTGTAAATTATGGTGTATCTTTCTCGCCTGCGATCCAAGGAGTTCAGGTCAAGAGACTTTAAATGTTCCCAGTAATTTAGGTGCTTGGCTGAATTTATACGAGCAATGAAGACTTTCTGTACATTCTCTAACTCTGCAATTTCGTCTGCTTTAACAGGGGCTGTTAGTGAAGAGTAATATTCCATCCTAGAGAGAACAAACGACTTAAAGTGAACCATCATTGGCTTGGCATCTTGTTTTGAAGGTTCTCATTATCCATCCAATCATCTACTTCGTGGTTGTGATAACACTTCTGTCATAATTAAAAGTGAGATCCTATGACATTATCAAGTCTTTCACGTTACTGTTTGCTCTATTTTATTTTTTGTTCTATTAAGTGGTAAGAGTTAGTTTTATACTCTCTTCTAGTTTTCCCCGTGTTTTATACTCTTCTAGTTTTCCCCGTGTTTTATACTCTTCTAGTTTTTCCCGTGTTTTATACTCTCTCCTAGTTACCCCCGTGTTTTATACTTTCTTCTAGTTATCCCCGTGTTTTATACTCTCTCCTAGTTACCCCCGTGTTTTATACTCTCTCCTAGTTATCCCCGTGTTTTATACTCTCTCCTAGTTACCCCCGTGTTTTATACTTTCTTCTAGTTATCCCCGTGTTTTATACTCTCTCCTAGTTACCCCCGTGTTTTATACTTTCTTCTAGTTATCCCCGTGTTTTATACTCTCTCCTAGTTATCCCCGTGTTTTATACTTTCTTCTAGTTATCCCCGTGTTTTATACTCTCTCCTAGTTAACCCCGTGTTTTATACTTTCTTCTAGTTATCCCCGTGTTTTATACTCTCTGCTAGTTATCCCCGTGTTTTATACTCTCTTCTAGTGTTCCCCGTGTTTTATACTTTCTTCTAGTTATCCCCGTGTTTTATACTTTCTTCTAGTTATCCCCGTGTTTTATACTTTCTTCTAGTTATCCCCGTGTTTTATACTTTCTTCTAGTTATCCCCGTGTTTTATACTTTCTTCTAGTTATCCCCGTGTTTTATACTTTCTTCTAGTTATCCCCGTGTTTTATACTCTCTTCTAGTTATCCCCGTGTTTTATACTCTCTTCTAGTTATCCCCGTGTTTTATACTTTCTTCTAGTTATCCCCGTGTTTTATACTCTCTCCTAGTTATCCCCGTGTTTTATACTCTCTCCTAGTTATCCCCGTGTTTTATACTCTCTTCTAGTTATCCCCGTGTTTTATGCTTTCTTCTAGTTACCCCCGTGTTTTATACTCTCTTCTAGTAATCCCCGTGTTTTATACTCTCTTCTAGTGTTCCCCGTGTTTTATACTATCTTCTAGTGTTCCCCGTGTTTTATACTCTCTTCTAGTGTTCCCCGTGTTTTATACTCTCTTCTAGTGTTCCCCGTGTTTTATACTCTCTTCTAGTGTTCCGCGTGTTTTATACTCTCTTCTAGTGTTCCCCGTGTTTTATACTCTCTTCTAGTGTTCCCCGTGTTTTATACTCTCTTCTAGTAATCCCCGTGTTTTATACTCTCTTCTAGTGTTCCCCGTGTTTTATACTCTCTTCTAGTAATCCCCGTGTTTTATACTCTCTTCTAGTGTTCCCCGTGTTTTATACTCTCTTCTAGTGTTCCCCGTGTTTTATACTCTCTTCTAGTGTTCCCCGTGTTTTATACTCTCTTCTAGTAATCCCCGTGTTTTATACTCTCTTCTAGTGTTCCCCGTGTTTTATACTCTCTTCTAGTAATCCCCGTGTTTTATACTCTCTTCTAGTGTTCCCCGTGTTTTATACTCTCTTCTAGTGTTCCCCGTGTTTTATACTCTCTTCTAGTGTTCCCCGTGTTTTATACTCTCTTCTAGTGTTCCCCGTGTTTTATACTCTCTTCTAGTGTTCCCCGTGTTTTATACTCTCTTCTAGTGTTCCCCGTGTTTTCCATAACGTAGCTGAAATCTGTCCTTAATGAACATAACATTGTTGCCAGTGGCAAACTGAAAGACTTGGTTTATATCTGATTGGAGATGGATCCAACTCATACAAATTCTAGTATCTACAAAGGCTGATGTGGTGCTACGATTTATATCTCTATGTAGGATATGAGGATGAGGACAAAGGACGAAGGTGAGTTCTGTGCCCTGGGGAACACAGCTTTTTACTGTGACAACCTCTAACTTAATTCCATTTATTAGAAAGTTAAAAATCATCTGCCCACGTTTCCAGTTATTCCTTTCGTTGTGCTCTATTACATCATAACCGTCCCTGTCGAAAGCTTTTGCAAAATCTGTGTACATTACATCTGCATTTTCGTCTTACAGTGCATCCAAGACTATGTCGTAATACTCCAGTCGTCGCAAGAGGCAGAACAACCTGCCCTAAACCCATGCTGGCATGGGTTGTGCAATTGTGAATCAATATGGTTAGCGATCGTGCTTCTTAATACTTAAAACTCAAAGCATAATGTGGGACGTGAATGCAATCACTCCAAGTTCCTTGCTCCTGCGCTGCAGTGTAGACAGAATGGTGGGGTAGGGAGGGAAGAGATGAGAGTGCTGTGGCAGCAGGAAAAGGGGATGAATGGTGGGGTAAGGGGTAGAATGGTGGAGAGTTGTAAAAGTACTGGGAGGGAAGGTGGGAGTGAGTGGGTGTGAGGTGGTGGGTGAGTGAGTTTGAGGTGGCAGTGGGTGGATGTGTAGTGGGGATCAGTGATGGTGGAGGCGGCGTGGGAGGGAGAGGATGATGGAGGTACAGGGAGGGTTAGAGTGCTGGGGAGGGGGACAGTGGTGGGGGAACACGTGGCACTGACAGCTTATCACCAGGGTTCATAATCGGCAGTTCTCCACACTTGTTGGGCCGTCATGTTGTGGCTGCACCCGCCGCCGCCACACCCGCCGCCGCCACTACTGGCGTTAAGGGCTGATGCAAGGGCTGGTGGTGGCGGTTAGAAAAGGCACTGGGGGCTGGAGGAAGCAGTGAGGGCTGGCAGTGAAAGCTGGACTAGGAGGCAGTGAAGGACGGTGACAGCTAGACAATCAGAGTCTGGGAGGACCTGAAGGTGATTCCTCCCACCAGATTACAACCATATACCCGCTGACATCCTCCTCTTACTGAAACTGACAGCTTTCTCTCACTGAAGCTTAGCTTCAGTAACAGACGTACTGCTGTTACTGAAGCTAACACCAGTATTGCTATTACTAAAACTGACAGCAGTACTGTTGTTACTGAAGCTAACAGCAATACTGCTGTTACTGGATGTTCAAAACTTTACATAATGCTGACAACTTGCAGAGTAACACACATGAGCAACAGCTGGCTATCTTGCTGACTGAAACGTTTCGCCCACACAGTAGACTTCTTCAGTCAAATACAGAGGCAGCAGGTGTGTGAAAGCAAAGATGTAATCAGTCCATCAGCTGTTGCACATGTGTCTTACTCTGCTATTACAGCTGTTGGTCCTCACATGTCTGATGGTAAAAAAAAATTAAAGTCACAATACTGTGACTCGAACAATACAATTCGTGTAATGTTTGTTGTTATTGTTATCGCTACCGTTCATTAATAATGTTGTTAATCGTGGCGATGAAGATGGTGCAATGATGAGGATGTTACGGAGATGGTGATAATGATGAGTAGTGGCGATAATAATAGTGATGAGGATATTACGGAGATGGTGATAATGATTAGAGTAGTGGCGATAATAATAGTGATGAGGATGTTAATGATGTAAATAGTGAAAGTTATAACGACAACTACTGGCAATAACACAAGATTACTTTAGTATTCTTGTTTTTCTTTGTGTCACAATATCCAGGTTTATAATGACGAACTATACTGTTGTTTATAGTGTTGCAGCTGCAACATCACTTGTAGATACGAACATCACTTGTAGATACGAACATCACTTGTAGATACGATCACTTGCAGATACGAACATCACTTGTAGATACAAACATCACTTGTAGATACAAACATCACTTGTAGATACAAACATCACTTGTAGATACGAACATCACTTGTAGATACGAACATCACTTGTAGATAAGATACAAACATCACTTGTAGATACAAACATCACTTGAAGATACGATCACTTGCAGATACGAACATCACTTGTAGATACGATCACTTGCAGATACGAACATCACTTGTAGATACGAATATCACTTGTAGATACGAACATCACTTGTAGATAAGATACAAACATCACTTGTAGATACAAACATCACCTGTAGATAAGATACAAACATCACTTGTAGATACAAACATCACTTGTAGATAAGATACAAACATCACTTGTAGATACAAACATCACTTGTAGATACGAACATCACTTGTAGATAAGATACAAACATCACTTGTAGATACAAACATCACTTGTAGATACAAACATCACTTGTAGATACAAATTCACTTGTAGATACGAACATCACTTCTAGATACGATCATCTGCAGATACGAACATCACTTGTAGATATAAACATCACTTGTAGATATAAACATCACTTGTAGATATAAACATCACTTGTAGACACAAACATGACTTGTAGATAAATTCACTTGTAGATACGAACATCACTTGTAGATACGATCATCTGCAGATACAAACCTCACTTGTAGACACAAATATCACTTGTAGACACAAACATCACTTGTAGACACAAACATCACTTGTAGACACAAACATCACTTGTAGACACAAACATCACTTGTAGACACAAACATCACTTGTAGACACAAACATCACTTGTAGACACAAACATCACTTGTAGATACAAACACAAGCTACCTTACTAACCTCTCTACGAGACATTTCTGAATAGAATGTATAAAGCCAGTGGTTGACAAAGTGTCTTCAAATGAAGTTGGCCAGGTGTTGCACGTATGTCTAATTCCTCATCTTGTTGGCATTGTGTACCATTATGGTGAGGAAACACACTTAGTACACGTGTGTGGGAGTACTAACTGGTGATTACATATCTGCCATTACCTATTTGTAGTAGCGGCAGAGCTCTATGTTGTACTACATCATCTTCAGAACTCTGTGATACAGTCTTTCATGTGTACTTACCTATTTGTGGTTGCAGGGGTCGATTCATGTATGTCTTTAAGCTGACAGTTTTGTGTGTGTACTCGCCTAGTTGTGGTTGCAGGGGTCGATTCATAGCTCCTGGCTGTGTGTACTCACCTAGTTGAGGTTGCGGGGGTCGAGTCCGAGCTCCTGGCCCTGTGTGTGTGTGTGTGTGTGTGTGTGTGTGTGTGTGTGTGTGTGTGTGTGTGTGTGTGTGTGTGTGTGTGTGTGTGTGTGTGTGTGTGTGTGTCAAATGAGGTCACATCAAAAATGTTGAATGAGAGAGTCGGCACTGCGTGTAGCGTTGATTATTAAACCACATGCGCATTCACAAGTCCAGTGAGATTGCGTGCTAACTATAATTTGCATGCAGGTGCGCATGGGACTCTTCCGCGTGCGTGTGTGCACGCACGCACATAGTTGAGCAGTCACAAGGGAAGAAGGGTTATCAGGGAGAGATGAGAAGGGAAGTGGGAAAGGAAGATAGGGTGAGAGAGATAGGCAGGGAGAGGAAGTACAGAGGAGAAAGAGAAAAGGAGGAAGGAGGGGGAAAAGGGAGGGAGGGAGAGAGGGAGGGGGGAAAGGGAGGGAGGGAGGGGATGAGCAACGCCACACTTGACCAACAGAGCAAGACCGCTGACCCAAGGTTTCCGCCACACCCTGCCTCACCTCCCTGCCTACCTCCCTACTTGGATCCTTCCTTCCCTCCCTAACTGCTTTCCTCCCTTCCTCCCACTTTTCTGCCTTCCCTCCCTTCTTACCTGTTGTCTCCCTTCCCTCCCTGCACGGCTCCTTCCTTCTTTTTCTCTTCTTTCTGACTTCCTCCCCATGCTGCACCTCTTATACTCCCCACTTCCATTTAGCAAGTTGTCTCAACCACACTCCTTCCTTACACCTACCCACCTCACACCCATTTATAATCCCATTTGACTTAATTATCAAACACAAACACAAACACCCACTTAACCTACTTATATTTTTAATATGAAAGAGGCTAAATCGAAGTCAATATTAACAGCCCAGTAATTGTTCTATGGTACGAGAACGAGAACAAAACTATATTATCTGAAGTGAAAGATACATAACGATACAAGTCTTTATTGAGAAAACGTTTCGCTCTAAGACTTGAATAGGCTCTAAGAGCGAAACGTTATACCGATATTGTCCTGTTCTGCTGCTTGCAGAGTCTTCAACCACAGACACTTGTTGAAGGAACATCAACGGTATCAGGAAATATGTATACGCTGATTGTATACTTCAATGAACACTTGTCAGTGTCTTCTAATCCTCTTTTACCCGCCTATGTACGGTTAAGATTTTCTCAGAGCCGCACTTCCCCTCCCTGACCAGCACTTCACGTCCAAGCCCATCAAGCTGATGCTGGTGAAGATTTCCTGATTCAAGAAATTAAGAGCTTGAATCAAACCTGATTAACTCCCATTCTCCAGGCAGTTTATAACCCCTACGAACTTAGCGCTTCCCCAACAACAACAACAACAATAATAATAATAATAATAATAATAATAATAATAATAATAATAATAATAATAACTTAAGCCCTTCCCAACACTACAAGACTGAAGTCAGGTTACATTAGCCCATGTGACCTGTTCCGCTTTTCAATACTTACAGTCGTACCAAGAATTCCCAGAGCCCAGACAAACACACCCAGATTCTCCAGTAACCACATTTCTCCGTACTCATGCTAACACATTTTTTTGCTGTTGTTAAGCACTCTCTGGTAAATCAAGCATTGTGCCGCTACTCTGATCTACATGACAGTTACAAGATGAGAACAAAAAGTTAACTACAGTTAACTAGCTCCCCATCACACAGCATCGTTATTATACATGGAGGTTATCAGTGTGGACATCCTCAAGCATTCCACAATGGGTATAATATCTGCAACGTGCCTAATATATCATTCCAACAGCTCGTGGGCATTACTATGTAAGGATTGTCTTATCACAGAGTCATGGAGTCAGCTAGTCTAGTACACACCTATTTGAACCTACCTGTTGCAACACCTGTACCCACCTTAACCAGGGAGCAAGAGCCATCAGAAAAGCACCTTGACCCGCCGCTCGGGCAGCGGCGCACATCGCTCGACTCCTTGGCTAATCAAAGTCTACTTAATGGGTAATGAAACTTCCTCTTGGCCACAGTTTTTGCTCTCCATGACAGACACGATAATGAGAATGGATCATTTACAGGCTGACTTGAACCTCCTGAAGACCCTCCCTCGAGTGCATTCCTTGGTGCAGTCCTCGTCTGAACCTCCTGAAGACCCTCCCTTGAGTGCATTCCTTGGTGCAGTCCTCGTCTGAACCTCCTGAAGACCCTCTCTTGAGTGCATTCCTCGTCTGAACCTTCTGAAGACCCTCCCTTGAGTGCATTCCTTGGTGCAGTCCTCGTCTGAACCTTCTGAAGACCCTCCCTTGAGTGCATTCCTTGGTGCAGTCCTCGTCTGAACCTTCTGAAGACCCTCCCTTGAGTGCATTCCCTGGTGCAGTCCTCGTCTGAGCCTCCTGAAGAACCTTGAGTGCATTCCTTCACGAAGTCATAATCAGTTCTCTCCTGACCTCCTGCAGATCATCCTTTAAGTACATCCCCTGACACAGCGTCATCAGTCTCGCTGCAAACCAAAGGCAAATATATTTATTTCCCTTTTTATTTTAAATAGGGTAAATAAGAGTATTAAAGTTTAGAAATAACTGGAGTCGTATCTTCAGGAGTTTGACAAGACGTTACCCATTAACGTCCAGCAATAAAATATGTCATTCACACAGAGGCAGCGTGGCCATACCTATTACCAATGAAGCCCTGCCATCCACACACCTGCCCGCTGCAGTGGAATGCACCCAGATGCGTGAAGACAAGGAACATGACTGACCTGGACACCCAGTGTGTGATCTCCCTCTGCTCCCAGGCACGACCTCCCATGCCCTCCAATGTCAACTCTCCCACCTTCTATCTGCCATTAAGCTGACTTCAGCTTTCTCTACAGTTAAACGTAAATCAAAAAAAAAAACATAAAAAGTAAGTTCCTTGTGCGGCAACTCAAAACTTGCATCAAGCTGATAAAGATTATAATTATGATTATTTTAATTATAAAAATTACATTTTTGAAT
>NC_091365.1:1835000-1857500 GCF_038502225.1 Cherax quadricarinatus
AGGTGTTTCTAGCTCTGAAACACCGGGATAACACCAGGTGTTTCTAGCACTGGAACACCGGGATAACACCAGGTGCTTCTAGCACTGGAACACTGGGATAACACCAGGTGTTTCTAGCTCTGAAACACCGGGATAACACTAGGTGTTTCTAGCACTGGAACACCGGGATAACACCAGGTGCTTCTAGCACTGGAACACTGGGATAACACCAGGTGCTTCTAGCACTGGAACACTGGGATAACACCAGGTGCTTCTAGCACTGGAACACTGGGATAACACCAGGTGTTTCTAGCACTGGAACACCGGGATAACACCAAGTGTTTCTAGCACAGGAACCCCGGATAACACCAGGTGTTTCTAGCACTGGAACACCGGGATAACACTAGGTGTTTATAGCACTGGAACACCGGGATAACACCAGGTGCTTCTAGCACTGGAACACTGGGATAACACCAGGTGCTTCTAGCACTGGAACACTGGGATAACACCAGGTGCTTCTAGCACTGGAACACTGGGATAACACCAGGTGCTTCTAGCACTGGAACACTGGGATAACACCAGGTGTTTCTAGCACTGGGACACCGGGATAACACCAAGTGTTTCTAGCACAGGGACCCCGGATAACACCAGGTGTTTCTAGCACTGGGACACCGGGATAACACCAGGTGCTTCTAGCACTGGAACACCGGGATAACACCAGGTGTTTCTAGCACTGGGACACCGGGATAACACCAGGTGCTTCTAGCACTGGAACACTGGAATAACACCAGGTGTTTCTAGCACTGGAACACCGGGATAACACCAGGTGTTTCTAGCACTGGAACACCGGGATAACACCAGGTGTTGCTAGCACTGGAACACCGGGGTAACACCAGGTGTTTCTAGCACTAGAACACCGGAATAGCACCAGGTGTTTCTAGCACTGGAACACCGGAATAACACCAGGTGTTTCTAGCACTGGAACACCGAGATAACACAAGGTGTTTCTAACACTGGAACACCGGGATAATACCAGGTGTTTCTAGCACTGGAACACCGGGATGACACCAGGTGTTTCTAGCAGTGGAACACCTGGATAACACTAGGCGTTTCTAGCACTGAAAAACTGGAATAGCACCAGGTGTTTCTAGCACTGGAACACCGGAATAACACCAGGTGGTTCTAGCAGTGGAACACCGAGATAACACCAAGTGTTTCCAGCAGTGAAACACCGAGGTAACACCAAGTGTTTCTTGCACTGGAAAACCGGGATAACACCAGGTGTTTCTAGCTCTGGAGAAGCGGGCTTACAACCGGTATGTTTAGGAGTGTTGGTTGTGGTGGGAGGCTGCGGGGTGAGTCAGGGCCTCGTCTTGGTCTCGGAGATCGACACTCCCTCCTAATGATGATCATCGCAAGTCGCACGCATCAAACTAATTACCCCTCGCCGCCTGGCCGCCCCCTCCACACACCACCAGGCACCGCTCACGCCTACCCTCCCGCCCACGCCCGCGCCGACGAACCTTTCTGAAAAACACGACGAAAGATTGCCGGAGCCGCGAAGTTGCACGAAGCACTCAGTCATCCATCAAGGCATGTTGTCTCTGCAGCTTGAGAAATGCATATTCCCCCCAAGGAGAGAGAGAGAGAGAGAGAGAGAGCCAGGTACACCCATTATTTCCTACAAGGATTTGGTACAACTTCACATTATTTCAGCTAATCCCAGCGGAGGGTTTGGGGCCCAGGCGGTGACCTTTGACTCGGTGAGATTTCTCGATAAAGTCGAAATATCATCGTGTGGATCTTCCTAAATCCACCACAAATGGCAAAAATAAACTCACGCGATAGAGCCTCAACGAATACGTACGAAATCGTGTTGGTGTGGCGGGTAGAACGAAACGTCAGATCCATAGGCTTTTCTGACTTCTCGAGGCAAGCTTATGAATATTCATGCTGGGCTTCGTGTGTGCATCAAGGCGTCGAACTGGGAGGAAACGTACTCCATTTGCTGAGGCGACAGGAGGGCCAGATAGCCAGCGTCCTCCTCCTCCTCTCTCACCAACATTCGCATCACACCACCAACAACGTCCTCATCCTCCTTCATCAACTCTCACATTACACCACTTCTTTCCAGTACTTTTTGTGCTGTTCTTCCTGACGCTCTTCTCTTCATTAATATTTTGTCGCTGCGAACAATTACTGTACATTTATTATCTCATTCATAAAAAGTGCTAACCACTTGTGTGTCAGTCAGCGATGGAAAACGAGCACATCCTCTGTGTGTTACATAAATATAGCAATAATCATTTGTCCTCATAGGGGTAATGATATTAGAGTAGCTACGGTATCGTGGGATAATTATGCTATCATAAAGGTAATGATGTTATTATGGATGGTAATAATAAAGTTACCTTTGATGAGTTTCGAGGGGTTTTTCTAGGCACAGCCTTGGGTCAGGCTCGTCTGGTACTTGTCTGGTCATCCAGGTTGTTGCTGCTGGTGGCCCGCTGGCCCACATATCCATCACAGCCTGCCTGATCTGGCACTTGGTAAAGATACTTCTTCAGTTTTCTCTTGAAAACTTCTACACTTGTCCCAGCAGTGTTTCTGATATCTTCTGGTAATATGTTGAATAGTCTGGAGCCACGAACTTTGATAAAGTGTGCGCCCACAACACCCCTGCTTATCACTGGGTTTATTTTGCACTTCTTACCATATCTCTCACTCCAGTATGTTGTTATGGCAGTGTGAAGATTTAGGACAAGACCCCTCAAGTACTTTTTTCAAGTATATATATCATGTATCTCTCTTTCCCTCTCTCTCCTCACTGGAACGGAGGAGAATCACAGGATAATTCAACTTCTCAGGTCCAGAAACTTGTGGAATGAGGCGCTAGATTACAGAATTGCACCAAGTGCTGGAAGTGACTCGCCTCAGTAATGTAAGTACAAAATAGCATAACATAACCAAGTTTACACTTCCACTGCAAAATATTCTTGGGAATACATTTAACGTGATTCTTCAGTACTAATGTACTCTTCACTAACTTCAAGACTGAGGGACTGATTACCTAATCTTTTGTATATAGTTCTGTCTGCCCATTTTATCCTTGAACTTGTATTGATAAAGCCACTGGATGGTAAAACGTCAACAATAAAGATACTCAGATGTTGCACATGTTTTTAATACTTCACCCCCCCCCTCCCCCCAGGGCTCATGAGAGTTCGACCAGAGAACCTATAATGTCTCCCCCAGCATCCCATTCTCTGTAGCACACAAACTGTAAACAGAGACAGCTATCCTTCCGCACATCATGATGCTGCAAGACACAGGGTGAAATAATTGATCTTTTTTTTTCTGTACTATTCATACTCGACTACAGACATCCTACATCCCGACATCGTCCCGTTCTCTGAAGTCTATATACGAGGCCAAGATACAGACCCAATGTACTCGCGTTAATTTAACTTTTCCTTTGCATTCGGAGACCAGCCAAAGCCAGAGATAAAAGTCGTGTGAGAATCGCGTGTTTGGTCTGAATCAATCACCTGACTCTGCCTCACCTCGCCCTCCCACTCTCTCCCTCACTACCTTCTTTCCCTCCCTCTTACCCACCCTCTCCCTCACATCCCTCTCCCTTTCCTCCCTCCCTCCCTGCTCCCTCTCTCTCTTTGCTGTTTTCTGCTCTGTGGCAAGATGATTGTTGCTAAGCCGTTCAAGTTAGAGCATATGACTGATTTAATGTTGAGTGTTGTGAGTGTGTGGATGGTTTTTGGCCCTCCCTCCCCGTGTTGCACCAGCACGTACGTGTACACACACACACACACACACACACACACACACACACACACACACACACACACACACACACACACACACACACACACACACACACACACACGTCTCTGGACTCTGGCTCGGCTACAAATCTCAGCTTCTTCCTGTGTTATGTTTAACTATCGGGATATTTACACATTTGGATAACATTCTTAACTCTTCCCCCTCTCACTCACTCACAGCACTTTCATCGCCGTTCCCCCTTCCCTTCCTTTCCCCCCCCCCATCTTAATCTCCCATCCCTCTTTTCTCTCTCCGCCATCCTATTCTCCATTATTCTTCTTTCTTCCCTTGCTCCCTCCGTGGCAGCCAGACTGCATCCAGTTTGTCAGCTTCTTGTACAAGTGACGGGTGTTCTTCTGAGTGATTGTGTGAGTGAGTCAAGGACCACAATGGAAATAAATCACTTTGTCTGACCTTTTTTGGGGGTTATCTTGTTGGGTAATTTACACATGTTACATATTATAATTTGTGTAACTGTATTTATGTGTACCTGTGCCTAAATAAACTTAATGAGTGTGTGTCCATCCGTCCGCCATTACCACTACATCCCCTCTGCCCACCACAACATCCCCCAACCCGAAAACCCCCTTATATCCCACCACTACTCTCCCACCCTCCCCCCATCACTACACCTCCGCTCCATCTATGTACACCTTCCACCATTGTCTTTATACTCGGTATCTCGGCATTTTCAAACCAAGTATTTCAAGCGATTTATTACTTATAATTTCATTGCCGAGTCCCTTCATTGCTCGGGGTGCATGGGGCACTGGGCATGGGGTATGGGGCTCACACCACTCCGTGCATACCTCAGCATTTCAACATGTAATCAAAGTGATGGGAACACAGATATAGACGCTCGATCCCACAATTTCCCAGTACATGGCGGCTTCACACAAGTATTTAAAACATAGTATCATAATGGACTATGTATATGTGTATAGGAATAATTTACTGTGATTCCTGGTTAATGACCAACGTTGATTGATTATATTCATTTGCATATTTTTTTATTTTGAAAGAGGCAGCAGTGACCACCACATAACATATCCTCATTTTGCTACACAAATCCGCACTCGGGAGAGGGAATTATGACGTTTCAGCTCGTCTTGGGCCCACTGTTAAAACACTGGTCCAGGGAAGATCGAAACATCGCCATAAGTTTCCTCTTTCGAGTGTGGAGGTTAGTTGTGGATCGTTCCGGTCACGGAATAGTACCTGTTATGTGATGTAAAATGTTTAGAGAACCGAGAAGGTGAAGAATGAGACACTTACGTAGCATTCTATAACTGTTATGTCTCATAACCATCATTTTCTTACGTGATGCCCAACGCTAATTTACTAACACATCTGTAAACTTACAAATTCAATTTGCGTTAAGCAAGGGTAACTTCTACAGACAGTCGAGGTGTGTGACGACACCAACCAGAAGGATGATGAAACGTTTTTCACTGTATATCTACACTTTGCTTTCCGAATAGATGGTATACCCATGACACCGGATGCTGCTGTTGCCTCCCTTTCAACCATCAGTAAGAGCACTGGTGTGCTAAGGACACGACTAGTCGACTACACACTTGTACACCATCAAAACAATACTTAAATTCTGTCGAGATTAAAGTAAGCTGCCTGTGTATTTACACAGGAATATACACACATCTAAGTGTATATACACTGAAACACGCTTCAATGATTTACCTGTGACCTGGTATATACAGATACAAACCTCTGAGTGTACAAACACTAAGTCTCTATCTCTTGTAAGACCGAGGTACCAGCAACCACTGAAGGTACTACGGGTGACGTAAACAAATCATCATGAGAGTCAGTTCATGAATCTCGTATCATACTAGTAATGAACTTACCATACCAGTAGTGAGGATGCACTTAGCGGGTCCGCAGCAATACCCAGCGCCGCCGTGTTTCAAGTTACCAGACATAATATATGAACGAAACCTTATCCCTTGAGCAATTATCGGCCATTATCTACGGTCATCACCAAGGGGGCAATTAGATGCGCTGCTCCTTAGAAGCCTCTGGCCTGGTGGAAAACGAAGGACAAGAAAAAACTACTGGTGGTTCAGTTTGGCCAGCGTGGCCAGGCAAACCCTCGCCTGACTAACAGCCAGCAATCATTACTCGGTTGCATGACGATAAACAGCCTGTCTGTCTCGATGTTTAGGACGTCTGTCTGCCCACATGCTGTTTTGGATTGTCTTACGAATACACATGGCTAACTGAATCACCATGATCCCATAGTCCTACACACACATACACCTCGAGGCCAGGAGCTATGACTCTACCCTTGCAATCACAATTAGGTGAGTACACACACACAAACGCACACACATACAGCAACAAGGGGTCACAATTGGAAGTTAAAGGCTCAGATGAGTCACAGGGATGTTAGGAAGTATTTCTTCAGTCATAGAGTTGTCAGGAAGTGGAACAGTCTGGAGAGCGCATGTAGTGGAGGCAGGATCCATACACAGAATTAAGAAGAGGTATGATAAAACTCGTGGAGCTGGGAGAGTGGACCTAGTAGTGACCAGTGAAGAGGCGGGGCCAGGAGCTACGAATCGACCTGTGCAACCACAATTAGGTTAGGTGAGTATAGATACATACACACACACATACACACACACACACACACACACACACACACACACACACACACACACACACACACACACACACACACACACACATCGCTGACTATTTAATCTCTTCGTGATGTTTATATATCAATCAGTTCTAAGTCTCCTGACCGCGTCCCAATGTTGGAGTGTAGGAGAGCAGAGGAAGAACTGGGTGTGGTGTGGGTGGGGATGGAGACTGTGGAAGTGTTGGGGGTGTGGAGAGTGGGTGTGGGGAGAGGCGGCGAGCTGGGGACAGGAACAGAAACGAGAATGAAAATGAAGAAAGGGTTGAAGGTAGATGTCTCCTTGTGGCTAACACTAACACTGCAGTGCCTGCGGACGCTGGTTAGCAACAGCCTGGCTGATCAGGCAGTGAAAAGAAAATCAATCTTACCTCTCGCAGCTGATGACAGGTACGTTTATACTCACCTGCGACAAGTACCCTTCCTCCTCCTCCTCCTCCTCCTCCTCCTCCTCCTCCTCCTCCCCTTCTCCTCCTTATCCACCTCCTTCTCTAAGCCTCTGCCAACAACTTACCTGCAAAAAGAGAAAATAGTAGTAACCATTAGTCACTCAGGGAGATAGAAAATGGAGTGTGTGCTTGCAACTACCAGTTACTCACGTTTTCAAGTTTTAAACTACGCGGGTATCAGGGAAAGTGAGAGAATGTGTGTGTGTGTGTGTGTGTGTGTGTGTGTGTGTGTGTGTGTGTGTGTGTGTGTGTGTGTGTGTGTGTGTTTGAGAGATTAACAAGTTGTACTCGCCTAATAAAGATTGTTGTGGTCTATTCTGTGATTTTGATCCATCTCTTCTCGTCTACTAACCTTTAAACACTGTTCATGGCTCCATGATCCCTGTCATATCTACTCTCAAAGCTGTATATGGTCTCCCCTGTCAACCATTTATTACATCAAAAGATAATTAAACGTAAACAACCCAAGCTTCTTATTCTCACAAAAACACTCAATACTATTACTACACTATATGATAATTACATTGTGGGAACACCCACAGTGTGCTGTTACACTACACTATGATAGTTACATTGTGAGAACACCCACAGTGTGCTGCTACACTACACTATGATAATTACATTGTGGGAACACCCACAGTGTGCTGCTACACTACACTATGATAATTACATTGTGGGAACACCCACAGTGTGCTGCTACACTACACTATGATAGTTACATTGTGGGAACACCCACAAGGGACCTGGGAGTAGTAATGTCTGAGGATCTCACTTTCAAGGATCACAACAGTGCCACGATCGCACGTGCAAAGAAAATGATAGGATGGATAATGAGAACTTTCAAAACGAGAGATGCCAAGCCCATGATGATCCTTTTCAAATCACTTGTTCTCTCTAGGCTGGAATACTGCTGTACATTAACATCTCCATACAAAGCAGGTGAAATCGCAGATCTAGAGAGTGTACAGAGATCCTTTACTGCACGTATAAGTTCTGTCAAGCACCTTAACTACTGGGAACGCTTGAAAGCACTTGACTTGTACTCGTTGGAACGCAGGAGGGAGAGATATATCATAATCTACACTTGGAAAATCTTGGAAGGAATGGTCCCAAATCTGCACACAGAAATCACTCCCTACGAAAGTAAAAGACTGGGCAGGCGATGCAAAATGCCGCCAATAAAAAGTAGGGGCGCCATTGGTACACTAAGAGAAAACACCATAAGTGTCCGGGGCCCAAAACTGTTCAACAGCCTCCCATCAAGCATTAGGGGAATTGCCAATAAACCCCTGGCTGCCTTCAAGAGAGAGCTGGACAGATACCTAAAGTCAGTGCCGGATCAGCCGGGCTGTGGCTCGTACGTTGGACTGCGTGCGGCCAGCAGTAACAGCCTAGTTGATCAGGCCCTGATCCATCGGGAGGCCTGGTCATGGACCGGGCCGCGGGGGCGTTGATCCCCGGAATAACCTCCAGGTAACCCACAGTGTGCTGCTACACTACATGACAGTTACAGTTACAAAACTAAGGCGTGTTTCCGTAATGCTGTATTACGCAGGATGGATGTCATTCATCAGGTGATGTCTGTTAGATGGAAAATAGTTGCAAGATGATGAACATATGATCAAATATTAGACTAAGGTTCAAGGGGTAAAGTCTTAATGTTGACGAAGAACTCTTGATCTCATAAATTTGATCTATCCTCCCCTTCCTTGGACCCAAAAGGATTACCTCTTCCTTACCCGGGCGGTACATGATCCTTTCGCCTTTAGCGCTTTCTCATACGTAAAATAATAACCTATGGCAGCTTCAAATGATGCTGGGGTCCAGCTTAGGCCTCCTCCACCCCAGCCCAATCCTCTCCTGACCACGACTGGAGAACTACGGCAATAAATCCAGTGACAGTATGTTATAAGACCCATGTGCCCACTAGTCAAGCATGGATGATCGACCCTGTGACTAGTGTGGCTTAGCGTTGTTTTTGAGTTGATTTTCTTGAGTGGAGGAGAGTCCAAGGGAGGACGGCGGGACAGGACCCCCAAGTATCGTTTGGGTGGCACAGCGGGCATGGGAATCGCCGAATTAGCGGTGTATCGGCGCGCCCAAGTTCGACACCCATCCGTCTTGGGCTGCCAGTGGTGGTTCTTGTTATCTGCAGACCTCATGTCTGGTCACTTCGTATCTAGCAGCCTCGTGTCTCTAGCAGATCGAGAATGAGAGAATGAGAGAGAGAGAGAGAGAGAGAGAGAGAGAGAGAGAGAGAGAGAGAGAGAGAGAGAGAGAGAGAGAGAGAGAGAGAGAGAGAGAGAGAGAGAGAGAGAGAATTTCAAATGGGCTGATGTAGGTAACAGCTCTTAGTTTGCAAATAACGTTAGGAATCCTTAGCCTAACCTTGTAAAACCCTGCGTAAAGAGAGAGAAAGAGGTAAGCTTACCTCTCTATGTATCACTATCCACTACCAGGTCGATGATGGCAACATTGAAAGAAGCTGGGTACGGAGCAAGGACTTCAGGAGCGGTCAGGGCGGCTAGTGGGGGTGGTCAGGGCTCTTTGAGGAACCGGGACCTGGTCACACCCCACGGACAGCAAGGGCTCGCTCAAAACACACTTCCTTAATGAAGACATATACAAGGAGTGACGCTTGTGGTGATAATCCCTTATTTGTAGTGTGCTTGAGCGCTCTTGTCACCTTACACATGTCTAGAGTTTTGTCGTAGACGGAACCAGGACACGTGAGGTAACTTGAAGACACCAGGTGACGGAAGATGACCGTCTTGAAGACACCAAGTGACGGAAGACAGACGCCTTGAATATGCCAAGTGACGGAAGATAACCATCTTGAAGAGACTAGGTGATTGCGGATAACTATCTTTACAAAGACTGGCCCGTACGGGTTTAGCTGTGGTATTAAAGAGGTGCTGAATACAATGTGTTACGACAACGTGTATGACTGGAGGAGGATTAAGTACGGGTAGGTAACTCCACCTCATTACTGTTACCTGGAGGTTGACCAGAGGTGCCTTGGTCGTTTATGTGGCTGTCTGCCGCGGCTTCTGCGGATTTTGAATGTTCTTTAATCATCGTCTGACCACAACACGACCACTAGCTATAACGCCATGAAAACTCGCAAGGAAGCAAAAATCGTTTTCCCGGCAGAACACACACGTCTGCTGAGGTAAGACAATCAAGAACAGCGTTATGGAACAAGCGAAACATATAGGAACACAGCCTCGTGAACATGTAAGATGACACAGGCAAATCTCACAAGCTATTGTCTACATTCAGCATGCACTAACCTTGATTTTCCTGCATTTCTTACTAGAATGGAAATAAATCATTTTGTTTGACTTACCTACCTTTGATCTACGGGTTACACGTTTTCCTACGTTCGCAGGCGTGTCCTTGGCCAAGCCTGTTTGGTGCTTACTTGATCAAAACCAGGCTGTTGCTGGTGGCGGCCAGCTGGCTGACATGTCCATCACGGCCTCGTTAATCCGGCACATTTTGTAATATTGTATATGCCCTAAAGATCACTGCAAAAAAAAATCCATGTTATGTATGCAGGATCTAAGAAAAAGAAATATTATTCCAGTAATATTTCCATTCCGATTAACAATGTCTGATCTGGGGCCGGAGGGCGGGAGCGATGATCCTCTGAACTATCAACAGATATAACCTGGGCTCTAAGTCTCGGATGCGTCTAGTGTGGAGCTTCAGGGAGACATCTGGGGCAAACATGTCTGGCTTGGACGTAAACAGGAAGAGAAAGAGACTTACTCTTGCTTACAGAGAGTGTAACTTGTGCCAGGCCTCCCGCCCGCTGCCGACATTAATGATACCTCCCACTGCCACCACTCCCTTAGCTAATTTTCCTATGCTCTCCTTTCTGCGCCAAGTAACGTGGTCTTTCATAAGACACAGATTTATCCTAACACTGCTTCTTTTCATTTTATTGTCATAATTATTACTGTGTTCTGCATTATTATTTTGGGTCCTTATTTAAGGGAATATTTTGCTAATTTAAAACTCACATTATTACTGCCACCATCTTCGCTCTTCCACCCAAGTCCACTAGGGTATAACATACAGAAAGTTCTCCCCTCTCCTCTTCTTTCCCCTCTCCTTTCTCTCCTCTCCCCTCTCCTCTTCACGTCTGCGTGCAGCTCTGCTTCTCTCCATGTAAAGGGTGGCGGGAGGCAGGCTGGCACCATTAAACGCAATATATATTTGCCGGATGAAGTCATAAACGAACCAACACGACCTGGCTTTCAAACGAGCGCCTAGTCGTGAGCCCTGCACCTTGTTCTGCTCTTGTGGAGACCCATGCTCTAGTGGGGGCCGCTGACGGGGAAAGGAGGGGAAATGGGGAGACTGCAGTAAGGTCATCCGTGCTTTACAAGTTACGTTGAGATGACGCAGGCGGCTGCTGTGGCAGCCACTGCCATGATGGAAAGGTTGGTGGCAGTAGTGGTGGCTGGATCTGCTCTCAGGCTGTTGAAGGACTGGTGGAGAGTGTGTGCAGGAAGGTTAATAGTGACTGTGCAAAACGTCTAGTGGAACGCTGCTACAAATTATACTTTCTTGGTATTTATGTTGATGATAGTAACTGAAAAAATGGATACAAAAGCAACTACCGACAGTACTAAAGAAAAGACGTTCAGAGCAAATTTTATTGTCACCGTTTCGCTCTATGTAGAGCGAAACGTTAGAAACCAGTGGTTTCTTCAGGCTCAGAAACTGTTGTAGGAATGTTGTTTGGCTGCTGTAAGAATGGTGGCAATTGTTTGCTGAAGACATAGCGAAAACAAGAATAAAATATAATGGCTCATTAGTCTGACAAAAAATGCTGATGGAGAAAATGTAAAGATTATGATTTATTAAGGCATACTAAACAGTGACGAAGAAACGCATCGAAGTAACCCAGATGAAGAAATATCTCGAAGTAGCCCAGACGGTGAAGAAATACATCGAAGTAGCCCAGACGGTGAAGAAATACATCGAAGTAGCCCAGACGGTGAAGAAATACATCGAAGTAGCCCAGTTGAAGAAACACCCTGAAGTAGCCCAGGTGACGAAAAACGTGGAGCAGCCCCCATTGATGGAACAGTAACATGTTTGATCATGGAAGCAGCACTAAATGACAAAGCGGGCTTTGTTTTAAGTAAATAATATTAATTTATCTAGGAAACAAGAGAAAATAAGTGCAAAAATGATGAGTTATCGAAAATAAACTCCAAATATTTCTGGGGGACCGAAAATTTTTATTTGTTTGCTATGTTTAGGATGAGACAGGCTAGAAATGCTTAAGAGGAAGGTCTGGTTAGGGGATGTTGTGAGACGCTGTGTCTGGATTATTATAACACTCCAGCCTTCTCCCACCAAGGTAGGGCGATCCGACAAAAAAAAAAAAAAACTTTTCACTGTCTTGCCAGAAGGGCGTCGACATAACAGTTCAACCGCAGATAGGCTATCTTAACCGCAGAGAGGCTACCTTAACAACCGCAGAGAGGCTACCTTAACAACCACACCTCAACACCCCCCATCCTTCAGAGGGCAGGAGCTGTACTTCACATCTTCAGGACTCGAGTTCGACTAACCTGTTTTCCTAAATTTCTTCATAATTGTTACCTTGCTCACACTCCAACAGTATTACTGTATTTTTATATTCGTGGGGAAGCACGCTAAAATGGAAATAATCAAACAGCATCGAGGGACTAGGATGTGAAGGGTTATTCGGTCTGATCCGAGAAAAGGAAAGGTAATTCCAATTTCCTAGCTGAAGAGCCGTCTCCTAGCGTAAATGCATGAAGGACGCTGTGTTTGTAGTGGTGACAGCTACATGTAAAGACCTGTGGTGGACCTGTTAGACCTACCACGACCTATGAGATCCATCAAGACCTAAGATTTACCACGATCTGAGAGATCAACCACGACCTGCGTGACCTGAGACCAGCACGAATGGTACATATACAATTCTGATTTAGTTTAATCTAAGTGTCTTGCAGAGGAGAAATCAAGAACAACACAGAAGACAGAAGAACCGGGAGAAGAAGACGACAAGAAGAACAGGGAAGGATTAAGATGAAGAACAAGGCGAGAGAGAATCTTCACATCCCAGTGTAGCGGGAGGAACCAGGGAAAGATAATAT
Organism: Cherax quadricarinatus; assembly: GCF_038502225.1. Taxonomy (NCBI): domain Eukaryota; kingdom Metazoa; phylum Arthropoda; class Malacostraca; order Decapoda; family Parastacidae; genus Cherax; species Cherax quadricarinatus. Next base: position 1,848,077 of record NC_091365.1, read on the forward strand.
ACTCGTGAAAAACTATGAACAGTGTAAAATACTGTAAGTTACGAAACGTACATATTACAAGACAGGGGAGCAAACACCGGGGCATATTAGAAAACGTTTCGGTCCTGGGACCTTGATCACGGTCCGAAACGTTTTCTAATACGTCCTAGTGTTTCCCACGTGTTTTTGAAACCAATTTGTCGGTATAAATTACCAAGGTTTATACTAGTCTTCATAATTATTGTTGCCTTAGCCTTTAGTGAAGTTTATCATATTCTGTCTCTATTCTTCCTTTCATCGCAGAGTTGATAACTCCATAACCGAAGTTTTTCCTCCTCCCTGCCGTTCACTCATCTTTAATGTAACTTTCTCACTAGTTCATCCGAGTATCCACCTTCATTTATAGTCCTTTTCTCGCCGCTTAAAGGTTCTACTGAAGAAAAAAAATGAGTTTCTCTAAAGTATTTTACAATTTAAGAACTGTTATTCTTACTTCCCTCGTCTCTCCATCCCTTCTATATTCCCCCATATGCCATTTCCCTCTTTCCTCACCCCTCTATGTTCTGCCTCAATCTTCTTTTCTGCTTCTTTCCACACTTCTTTCTCCATAACTCCCTTTACTCGACACTTCTTCCCTCCCTCCCTGAATCCCCTCCCTCCCTACTAACAATGTCCTATTTGGTATTAGAATCTAAATTCCATGGCAAAGTAGAACCTGGCCTGACACCGCCCTTCTGTATAGCACATTCACACTGATTTTATGGCAGTTTGACATCCCTACATTAGGCAGTTTGGGAGGAACAAGGGGGGTATGTGTTCAGTCTTCACTGAACACCCCCTCCCACCTTTCCTCTCTCTACACCATTACACTCCTCCTCCTCCTCTTATCACCATCTATTGGAATCATTCACTCTCGCTCTTCATCCTTATCTCTATCCCTCCTCCAGGCAGGTCCTAGCCAGCCTGAGTCCTCCTCCGCTATAAAGATATCGCAGGGCCTTGCTAAAATTGCCAGTCGTGTACCTCTGGAGCGGGTAATCGTCTCTGCTACAGCAGAAGGACTGTTTCAGAGCTACTGCTGCTGCCCACAGTTACAGCTGCTACCCCCTGCAGAAACCTTGGCTCCTTGTGCCTACAGCTGCTCCTGAGTCTGCTTCACCAGGTTTCTCTTCGTAATATATCTTCATGTTAGTCCTCTACCTACGCTTTCTTGCATTCTGGGAAATTTAATCCATATTTTTTCCTTTCATCTCAACATCCCAGAGTTGCAAGCTGCGTACTAACGCGAGTGCACACGTAATGGCACACACACGCTCGCGAGCGCACGTACGCAGAATTGTGTATATGTGTATGTGTGTATGTGTGTGTGTGTGTGTGTGTGTGTGTGTGTGTGTGTGTGTACTCGGTGAATACATACACACACACACATACACACACACACACACACACACACACACACACACACACACACACACACACACACACACACACATACACACACACACACACATTAACAAACGAGACATCTGTTCAAGGGTTCAGTTTCCTCTCAAGATTTTTAGATACATATTAAGAGAATCATTAGCAGGAGAAAGTCGAAGGCGTTGAGACGGTTCGTCCAGTGTCCAGGGTTGGTCCTCGAATGCTCACCAGTGTCCAGGATTGTTCCTCGAGTGTTCACCAGTGTCCAGGGTTGTTCCTCGAGTGTTCACCAGTGTCCAGGGTTGTTCCTCGAGTGTTCACCAGTGTCCAGGGTTGTTCCTCGAGTGTTCACCAGTGTCCAGGGTTGTTCCTCGAGTGTTCACCAGTGTCCAGGGTTGTTCCTCGAGTGTTCACCAGTGTCCAGGGTTGGTCCTTCAGTGTCCACCAGTGACCAAGCATGTCCATGGGACTCTGCAAGAATCAACTGATGTTCCCTGAATACCGTGGGGGTCCATGAATATTCAGTGAACACCGTGGGGATCCGCAAATGTCCAAGGGTGTCGGTAAGAGCCAGGCAGAGCCCGTAGTGAGGCTCCTGGGCTCCATGGATGGTCCTGATGAGGAAAACCCGCTGTTTTACTGCTTTAATACCAGATCCTCGACGCCAGGACAAATCCTAGCCTCAACTGGCCATGATGGTGATAAGTAGCACCAGTCACCATCATGACACCAGTCACCACTATGACATCAGTCACCAGTCACCACCATGACACCAGTCACCACTATGACATCAGTCACCAGTCACCACCATGACACCAGTCACCACTATGACATCAGTCACCAGTCACCACCATGACACCAGTCACCATCCCGCCAGAAGCTTCTCACAGAAGATGCCATCAGAGTGATCGAAACATTACACAAATAACACATATAGGAGAGAAAAGCTTTTGACGACGTTTCGGTTCGACTTCGATCATTTACAAGTCACAATAACATACGAAGGTGAGAGAGCCAGTATATATATAGGAGAGGGGAGGACAGGGACGGGACAAAGATAGGAAGAAGGGGGTGGAAAAGTAGTGGCAGAGGTAATGCTGGTAGTGGAAGAAGCAGTAGTAGTAGCAGTAGCAGAAGTAGTAGCAGTAGTAGAAGTAGTAGCAGTAGTAGAAGTAGTAGCAGTAGTAGAAGTAGTAGCAGTAGTAGAAGTAGTAGCAGTAATAGAAGTAGTAGCAGTAGTAGAAGTAGTAGCAGTAGTAGAAGTAGTAGCAGTAGTAGAAGTAGTAGCAGTAGTAGAAGCAGTAGCAGTAGTAGTGTTAGTAGTTAGTAGTAGTAGTGGTAGCCGCAGAAAGGTAAGTGAAGCGAGGTAATCATATTTACCATTGTAGGTTTATTTGTAAAGACTGCAACTGGTTCCTCCCTCCTGGAGGGGGAGGGGTCATCGCCGACCCCTGGCGATGGTGGCACACCTCTCAACACCATCCCCAACACTCTTAGAAGACTGCCAGAGCTCTCCAGCACAAACTCTCCCTCCCTCGCCGTATTTATGTTGCCTTTATACAGTGTATCGAGGTAGGCCGCCGCCGCCACCACACTCTAGAGTCTAGACATATCCGTACAGCATAAAAAAAACTACTGAGCTTACTCTGAATAAAATTAATGGACGATTAAAGAAAAAATAGGTACTGGATTTCACTAATTTTGTATTGTGTATTCGTTGTATTGTTTTTTTTTTTTCCTCTGCGAGTTCTTTTCCCCTCTTTTATTCCTCCCTGCTTATTCGCATCAGCAGTAGCAGCAACGTCAGGTGACACCTTCCCTCCTACAGCAGCAGCGTCGTCAGGTGACACCCTCCCTCCTACAGCCCCACCAGACCCTCCCAACATGCTCCCCAAGTCTCTGCCAGTCGGTCGTGGGTATAAACTCCTTTATGGCTTTTAGATGACCTAATTATCCTCTTATTTGGCAAAGGGATTGTCGGCTTAATTGAATAAGGGCGTGTGGGTAGGTACGGGATTGCACACGCACGTATAACGCGGATATAACCAACAAAATAGGTATGCTAATGTGGTTTGGAATATGTTACAAATTACGGATGATCCTGCTTAATGTGAGAGAATATGACAAGACAGAAACTCGACTCTGTCCTACAAGCGGCAATAGAAAACGGAGGATAGAAATAAGATCGCTTGGAAATCCGGTTACAATAACCTGTAAATGCCAATCAAGCGACACCAGTATCCGGAGTGAGTATAAAGCCGAGACCCGACGTCTGGCAGCGTGGTGCTGGAAGGTCGTATAAGCTACTTTGGCAGGTCGTTCCTCTGTTGCTTTTATCTAGCAAGGGTCGTTAAGGAGAGCCGCCAAGCGGGGGAAGAACGCAGCCAAGGCTCTGACGAACACTTTATTGAGCTCTGCCTTAATTTAAGAGAAGATTTGCATACTCATTACATTTGTGTAAGTCTTCTCGTATGGACAGCTCATCATCCTCTTACCTAAACTAGAATGTAGCATCCTTAATTATATCTGAAAGTGGTCTCGTTCAAACCTCTATCAGACGCCCACCACTGATTTGTAAGCTTCCTATATAATTGCATTTTATTTCTCAGTAGTGCGCACACGCCTGGACACGCACACAAATATATTTTAAGATGGTGTAGGGAATATCTGAGGAAGGGTTGGACGGATAGTGTGAAGGAGGTTTAGAAAGTTTAGAATCACGTGTTTAGTGTGTTAGATCTTAGCGGTTATTTTTTAATTGCAAATGCTGCTGCATTGCGATTTATGGTAATATTTATGAAAAGACCCAGTGAACCTGGATAGTCATACTTGAGTTCTGGAAGAGGGAAGAAAGGTGCCCTTACTGAGAGTCTGGCCAGAATGTTGCGGTTCAGTGGACCTTTGCCTCGTAAAGTTCGTGCACCTCTGGAAACACAGCTAAAGTGTGAGTGATGGTGAACAGTTTCTCTTTGTGAGATACGAATATTTTAATATACATATTGTGTGTGTGTATATATATATATATATATATATATATATATATATATATATATATATATATATATATATATATATATATATATACGTTTGTGTTTTTCTGCACATGTATTCTGTTTATCAATAAATGTTCACATAGAATAAAAAATATATAAATATATAGGGGTGGTAGGAGAAGAAAATATTCAAACAGCTCCGGGGAGAACTTTGAGTTTTCCATGAGGTACGTTTATTGTCTTCTCTGAGGATGAGGGTCCCCAGTCCAGCTATAGAGGTGGTACCTCCCTAAATATTATATATATATATATATATATATATATATATATATATATATATATATATATATATATATATATATATATATATATATATATATATATGCGTGTGTGTGTGTGTGTGTGTGTGTTCAGTATGTCATCATAACACAAGTCAATCATTTACTTAAAAAGAGACATGAAAATGCAGGTTTAAATATGTCATACTGAGTAGCGCATAAAAATAGTAGGCTGCTTTTATGGGATAACTCTACACGTTGGTTTGCTCACCCATTATCCCTTCCTAAATAGCCTCCAAAAATTTATGGTTCCCTCTCTGGCCTTCCTTATACGCCCCACCTTCACGGCTCCCCACTTCTCTCCCCAGCTACCTAGCACCCCACCTTTCTGGCTCCCCACTTCTTTTCCCTATCCTACACCCACCGTCCTAGCTCCCCACATCTCTCTCCTGCTATCTTACACCCTATCTTCCTGGCTCCCCACCTCTCATTTTCCCTATTATGTTACACCCTACCTTTCCTGGCTCCCCACCTCCTCTCTCCCTTGCTATCTTACACCCCATTTTCCTAGCTCCCCACTTCTCCTCTCCCCTGCTACACTTCCTCCAGCTGTCCATCACTCACATCTCAAAACTCAAGTTAGAGAGGTCTGTATCGTTGTATCACAGCTGCCTTCTTTACCAGCATTTGGGTAACTCCTCTGTTATTCACTCGTCTTCCCTTCCCTCCACATCCATCATATCTAATTCTTAAGTATGCTTAGAGCTCTCTTTTACCCGCCAACTCAACACAACACTGGGTAGGTGTCCGGCTCCCTCGCGTCCAGTCAGCTGCGGCTCGTACAAAGGCATGGCAGACACCTGCGCTAATGACTCGTCTTAACACCTTTCCTCCATCTCTGCCACAGAATAAACCAAACTAATTACTTTAGTTTATATGCTCGATAATTCACCCTCACTCAAACATCACCAGCAATTTGAGTCAACAAGTGGCGAGGTCTAGCGAGCACCAACCTTCACATTAGGTACCTTGATGATGCTCGTGGATTCTTGATTAAAAATACAGAAGTTACCCTCTCCTTATTGGAATCGAACTTGACTGCCTTCAATTCCCCTAGAGCCGTATGAATTTTATAGATTTACCACTTTCCCAATAATAATAATAATAATAATAATAATAATAATAACAATAATTTAGAGAGTACCTACCACACACAACCATACCAGTGCTGTATAAATGCCCATCCCACCTTCAACATAACTCTTATACAGTGGTACCTCGAGTTTCGAACATGTCCCAACTCGAACAATTATGTAAGTGTATATTTTTTGTAAGCGCTTCTGTAAGTGCATTTTGTGGGGTCTGAAACGGATGAATCTGATTTACATTATTCCTTATGGGAAGAAATTCGTTCGGTATCGGCACTCGAACAGCCTTCTGGAACGAATTAAGTTCGTAATTCGAGGTACACAGCAACACATTCTAGTACCTGTGATACTTGCGCTGGTCATGGCCTGGTCATGGACCGGGCCGCGGGGGCGTTGATCCCCGGAATAACCTCCAGGTAACCAGGAATAACCTCCAGGTAACCAGGAATAACCTCCAGGTAACCAGGAATAACCTCCAGGTAACCAGGAATAACCTCCAGGTAACCAGGAATAACCTCCAGGTAATCTGTAGCTGCACAACCACCGCGTTGCCAGACGTGTCGTGGTCCTTCTATTTAATCTTAGCATAGGAATAAATTTATATTTATTATAAGTACACAGTATAACCCAAAATATATAGTAAAACCTGTAGGTTGACAGGGAAAGTTTACATAGTGACTGAGTATCACGTAAGAACATTAGTATGGGCCAACAGTCCTGCTGCAGTGATCCTCCTTTATGTTCTTACTTTATTATTATAATCAAGGGGGAAGCGTTAAACCCGGAGGATTATACAGCGCCTGGGGGGGGATGTGGAAGGTATTCAGGCTTAATTCGGGGAACCGGAGCACAGATCCAATTCCCTAAATCAAGAGCCCCTCACCAACATCAAGGGACCTTCCTTGAGGGGATTAAAATAGTAAAGACTGTGATTGGAACAATATTTTGTAAATGGTCCAACTCGGACCGAAACGTCGTCGTAAGCTCCTCTCTCCTACGTGCGGGTTATTTATATATAGAATAGTTTAGCAGCACAATACTGATGTACACAATTTTGCTGAAGGGGAGAGGGGGGAAAAAACTCCATTTGCGCTGCCTTCTACACCATCCACCAGCCGGTAATGTGTATATAACCCTCGCTTCCCCCCCTCCCCCCTGCCTTCCTTCTGCTGCAACTCGCCCCTCAAGGCTGCCATCCGTCATTCAGTCAGAGGTAAAGTAAGGGTTGAGGGCGCAGGCTGAGTTTTGACCACTTTTTTGTGAATGCTTGTCCATCCAACACTGCCAGAGGTAGGTCCAACATGAGCCAGCTAGGGAGGGGGGCAAGATGGATTGATAAGGAGGGTCGGTGGCAACCTTGCAATTATTGCCATTGTGTTGGTGGTGCCTGACCAGCGCTCCAGCGCCACCCTCTAACAATTACCAGCCACTCAAGCGTGACTTCAGGCAAGAAATGCTTCAAAACCTTTCAAGAAGTCTTTTCCTAAGCGTAACTCAAGGCAAGAAATTATATAATTAAGCCTGAAGCATATAAAAACTTAACAAAGGAGGAACACAGCAGCAGGTCTACTGGCCCATACTTGGCAGGTCCTTCTCAAACCCAAACCCACTAAAACTATTCACACAAACCATTACCAGTGTTACCCAAGGAATAAGCTTTGATAACCCTATTAAGTCAAGTGCAAGTCCCACTCAAACATAACCCTCTCTCACTCATGTATTTATCCCAACTTCTCCGCTCTTTATATTCCCATTCATCTGCGTCATCCTCCACGAGTAGGCCTACTGCTCCCTCGGTCTATTATCGCAATATTTGCATACTCATTACCCATGCTCGCCATTCTGCACTGCAAATCATCATCTTCCTCTGCATGATATTATCACATCGCTTTCTTTTCCTGCGCTCAATTTCGTGACTAAAATTTGAATATCCCACTAGTTCCACTATCTCCCACAATATCCAAGCCTTCCACAATATATCGCTCAGGCGCCAAACAATCGAGCGCTCAAATTTCTCGGCCGACTTGTCAAGTCTTTTAAAAAGCAGCCGAAAGATTATGACAAGGAACACGAACACTGGCAGAAACTTTGCACTGGATAAGAGGCTCTAAACTCCAGGTCAGTCTTTCACTTGCAGTACTAAATCATGATTTTTTACAATCCGCTTATAATTATTTGCTGGGTAATCTTTTTACAGGTCGAGTCGACCTTCCAGTGTGATAGATAATATTCGTCTATCTCAGTGTCAAGGTTATTGTCAACACTAACTGTCCAGCCATTATAATATAGAAGGGTCTGGGGAGGGAAGGATGGGGAGGGAAGGATGGGGAGGAGGTGTTGTTTGAAGGCACGGGGGGAGGGAGGGGTACTGTTTGAAGGCACGGGGGGAGGGAGGGGTACTGTTTGAAGGCACGGGGGGAGGGAGGGGTGCTGTTTGAAGGCACGGGGGGAGGGAGGGGTGCTGTTTGAAGGCACAGGGGGAGGGAGGGGTGCTGTTTGAAGGCACGGGGGGAGGGAGGGGTGTTGTTTGAAGGCATGGGGGAGGGAGGGGTACTGTTTGAAGGCACGGGGGGAGGGAGGGGTGCTTTTTGAAGGCACGTGGGGGAGGGAGGGGTGCTGTTTGAAGGCATAGGGGAGAGAGAGGGTGTTGTTTCAAGGCATGGGGGGGGGCAGAGGGATAAAAGAAACAGAACTAGGGACAGGGAGAGGGAAGAAGGAAGAGGAGGAAAGAGGGGGGAGGGAAGAACGAATGGAAGCAGTGTGTGAATGAGGGAGAAATAGGTGAAAAGCAAGAGTAAGGGGAAGGAATGAAGGCGGGTAAAGAGGGATAGAAAAAGGATGGGAAAAGGGAGGGAGGGAAAAGGGGAAGGGAAGGAGGAGAATGGAAGGGAGAGGGAAGGGGGACACACGTGGCTTGACTACATCTACGCAGCTTCCTGGCCTCCCCAACCATCATCCTCCATCACTACACTCCCCAACCATCACCCTCCATCACTACACTCCCCAACCATCACCCTCCATCACTACACTCCCCAACCATCACCCTCCATCACTACACTCCCCAACCATCACCCTCCATCACTACACTCCCCAACCATCACCCTCCATCACTACACTCCCCAACCATCACCCTCCATCACTACATTCTCCAACCATCAACCTTCATCACTACATTCTCCAACCATCAACCTTCATCACTACACTCTCCAACCATCAACCTTCATCACTACACTCTCCAACCATCACCACTAGGCCTGGTCACAGACCGGGCCGCGGGGACGTTGACCCCCGGAACTCTCTCCAGGTAAACTCCAGGTAAACACTCCCCAACCATCACCCTCCATCACTACACTCCAACACCCGGCTTCCAACACAGTCATCAGTGTACGGACTCTGTAGACTGGGTACAAACAAGTCACAGGGATGTATATATAGTGAACAATACAGCAACAGTGACATGATGGATATACAAGTTGTAATCACCAGGACACTCTTAAGAGCTGTACACAGATACAACACTCAACAGCTGTACACAATCACTCAACAGTTATACACAGCCTACCACCTTATTACAGCTGCTCACTACCTAAACAGTGAAATTATA
>NC_091365.1:1862500-1882500 GCF_038502225.1 Cherax quadricarinatus
TATCTCTCTCTCTCTCTCTCTCTCTCGCTATGTATCTCTTTGTATTTCACAATGTCTCTCTCTCCCTCCTCTCTCAAAGTAATCACCCCTCTGTAATCCCCAGAACCTCCCCCCCCATCACTGTATCTCCCATCACCACTAGATTCATCATATTCATCATCATCTCTTGCAGATTCATCCACCTACACTCTTTCACCGGCTCTCTTAAATCTCATTTTTAGCGGAGTTTAATTACAGCCTCTATTCATAGCACTGGGCTCAGCCAGACCCTATCAATCAACGTGGTGGCAATTGCAAAGCTCCACGCGGCCCAACACCTCAGACAGGTGAGGTGGGGTGAGTGAGAGGGAGGGGGGAAGTGAGGGGAAGGGGTGAGAGAGTAAGGGGGAGTAAAAAAGGGGAGGGCGAGGGGAAAAGAGGTGAGTCACGACTGAGTAAGAAACATGATGGATGGGTGGCGGAGATTTATTGAAGATGGACAGGAAGAAAGGAGGGGGAGAAGGAGGATTACGAACAGGAGGATGAGAGGAAGGAAGGATTACGAAGATGGGGGAGGAGGATTAGTGAGAGGAGGGGGAGGAGGAGAATTATGAAAAAGAGAGAAGGAAGAGAGAAAGAGGAAGAAAAGGAAAGGAGGACGAGGAAGAATGAAGGAGGATAAGGAAGAGGGAAGGAGGAAGATTACGAAGAGGAGGAAATGAAGATTACGAAGAGGAAGAGGATGGAAGTTGGAGGAATACGAAAAATAATAACATTTAACTCGAAACAGGAGAGAAATCTATAGCAAGATAGAAAGAGAAGAGAGACAAAGATTTAAAACACAAAGAAGTCGAAAATAAACAGGAAGAGCAAGAGAGTAAATAGAAGACTAAAAATAAAAACCAGAAATCCCAAAATAACCAAATTGGTTAAAATGACAGAGAGACAAGAAGAACAAAAGGAAGAAAAGACGAACTGGTGTTATTTTATTTACGTCTCACCTTCGGGCTGCAAAGGTGTGGATCCGCGAGAGAATGAAGCTGGAGTCACAATGCAGCATCAGTAGCATCTCAAACATACTTACGTGCATCCACTCACGAGAAAAACCTGCCTAAGAAAAGTGATGGATAAGCCACCGTGTGTTGGTGATGGAGCGAGGAGACATGGTGGGAGGAATGGGTGGAAGGATGGCAGGGAGAAAAGGAAGGAAAGAATGAAGAGCGTGAGGAGATTGAGTGTGTAAAGGAGAGAGAATTAGGAGGGTGGAGACGAGTAAAGATAGGCGGAGTATAACTGAAGAAAGAGTTAGCAGGAAATAGAGAGATGCGAGTCAACAGGAAGGAGACGCGAGAAAGTGAGGAACAGACGCAAAAGTGGAAGAGAGATGCTTCGTACGAAGGTGTAAAAGGGACAGAAGGGTAAGAGGTGCGGCTTGGGTTTCTTCCGTCATGCAGCCGAAAACAAAGTGAGAGGAGAGATGGGGCAAACAATTGGAAGGGAAGCATTTCTCCTGGGGCGGGAAGAGTGGGAAAGAGATGAAGGTTAGGAAGGGAAGGAGAGAAAGAGAAGCTAGGAATTCTTAACCTAACCTTGTAAAAACCTGTGTAATAAGAGAGAGAGAGAGAGAGAGAGAGAGAGAGAGAGAGAGAGAGAGAGAGAGAAAGAGGAGAGGGAGGCCAGGCTGCCTGGGAGGTTATGACAAGACAGCTAATAAACCCCATGTTAATACTCGTCCTGTTTCCTGATAATCCTTACCTTACCTAACTCATGTTACCGTAAGATGCTAAATATCAGAAAAGTACAAGTTACTCCTGATAAATGACAAGAGAAGAGAGGTATGAGGGGGACTCGGGGGATAAGGAGAGAGAGAGAGAGCGAGAGCGAGAGAGAGAGCGAGAGAGAGCGAGAGAGAGAGAGGAGAGAGAGCGAGAGAGAGAGAGAGAGCGAGAGAGAGCGAGAGAGAGCGAGAGCGAGAGAGAGCGAGAGAGAGAGAGAGAGAGAGAGAGAGAGAGAGAGAGAGAGAGAGAGAGAGAGAGAGAGAGAGAGAGAGAGAGAGAGAGAGAGAAGGATGCTGAAGGAAGAGGGGAAGAGAGGTGAGAAAAGAGGAAAATGAAGGGTAGAAGATGGATAAAAGTTTGTCTCACCACACTGAATTCATTCCTCACACCTGGTGACCCAAGAGGACCTTAGGTGTTTATATGTGGGTAATAAACAAGTCTGAAAATCCTTCCCTGGGAGTGACATTATCATCACGCAAGCCAAAATAAGAATATAAATATATAAGCCAATACATATATAAACATATATACATAAATTGAAATTCAGAAAGCAGATACTAGAGAGTCGAGAGAGGAAGGGTAGGAGGGAGGGAGATTTAGGAAGGAGGGAGAGTTAGAGGGGAGGGAGAGGAGAGTTTTAAGGGATGGAAGAGGAGTTTGAAAAGAAACTTAAAGGTCAGGGGGAAGGAATGTCAAGGAAAAGGAATCAGTGAAGAAGATTAACGAAGGTCACTAAGGAACAGATCAAACAGGAGTCTTTGTGGAAAAGAATCAATCCTCATATCAGACATAAACAGAGATATACACCACAGCACCGTATCATCCTTTGCGGATGATACTAGGATCTGCATGAGGCTGTCATCTGCTGAGGACGCGGTTAACCTCCAAGAAGATATAAACAAAGTTTTCCAGTGGGCAACGGTAAACAATATGATGTTCAATGAGGACAAATTCCAACTACTCCGTTATGGAAAACTAGAGGAGATAATAACTAGAACAGAGTATACTACTGACTCCGGCCATACAATAGAGCGGAAAAATAATGTAAGGGACCTGGGAGTAGTAATGTCTGAGGATCTCACTTTCAAGGATCACAACAGTGCCACGATCGCACGTGCAAAGAAAATGATAGGATGGATAATGAGAACTTTCAAAACGAGAGATGCCAAGCCCATGATGATCCTTTTCAAATCACTTGTTCTCTCTAGGCTGGAATACTGCTGTACATTAACATCTCCATTCAAAGCAGGTGAAATCGCAGATCTAGAGAGTGTACAGAGATCCTTTACTGCACGTATAAGTTCTGTCAAGCACCTTAACTACTGGGAACGCTTGGAAGCACTTGACTTGTACTCGTTGGAACGCAGGAGGGAGAGATATATCATAATCTACACTTGGAAAATCTTGGAAGGAATGGTCCCAAATCTGCACACAGAAATCACTCCCTACGAAAGTAAAAGACTGGGCAGGCGATGCAAAATGCCCCCAATAAAAAGTAGGGGCGCCATTGGTACACTAAGGGAAAACACCATAAGTGTCCGGGGCCCAAAACTGTTCAACAGCCTCCCATCAAGCATTAGGGGAATTGCCAATAAACCCCTGGCTGCCTTCAAGAGAGAGCTGGACAGATACCTAAAGTCAGTGCCGGATCAGCCGGGCTGTGGCTCGTACGTTGGACTGCGTGCGGCCAGCAGTAACAGCCTAGTTGATCAGGCCCTGATCCATCGGGAGGCCTGGTCATGGACCGGGCCGCGGGGGCGTTGAACCCCGGAATAACCTCCAGGTAACCTCCAGGTAAGGGTAAGTAGAGGTTCAAGGATGAGTCGAGGTTCAAGGATGAGTAGAGGTTCAAGGATGAGTAGAGGTTCAAGGATCAGTAGAGGTTCAAGTATGAGTAGAGGGTCAAGGATCAGTAGAGGTTCAAGGATCAGTAGAGGTTAAAGGATAAGGAGAGGTTCAAGGATCAGTAGAGGTTCAACAACGAGTAGAGGTTCAAGGATCAGTAGAGGTTCAACAACGAGTAGAGGTTCAAGGATCAGTAGATGTTCAAGGATCAGTAGAGGTTCAAGGATAAGGAGAGGTTCAAGGATCAGTAGAGGTTCAACAATGAGTAGAGGTTCAAGGATCAGTAGAGGTTCAAGGATAAGGAGAGGTTCAAGGATCAGTAGAGGTTCAAGGATAAGGAGACGTTCAAGGATCAGTAGAGGTTCAACAATGAGTAGAGGTTCAAGGATCAGTAGAGGTTCAAGGATAAGGAGAGGTTCAAGGATCAGTAGAGGTTCAAGGATAAGGAGACGTTCAAGGATCAGTAGAGGTTCAACAATGAGTAGAGGTTCAAGGATCAGTAGAGGTTCAAGGATAATGAGAGGTTCAAGGATCAGTAGAGGTTCAACAATGAGTAGAGGTTCAAGGATCAGTAGAGGTTCAACAATGAGTAGAGGTTCAAGGATCAGTAGAGGTTCAAGGATAAGGAGAGGTTCAAGGATCAGCAGAGGTTCAACAACGAGTAGAGGTTCAAGGATCAGTAGAGGTTCAACAACGAGTAGAGGTTCAAGGATCAGTAGAGGCTCAAGGATCAGTAAAGGCTCAAGGATCAGTAGAGGTTCAAGGATAAGGAGAGGTTCAAGGATCGGTAGAGGTTCAAGGATCAGTAGAGGTTCAAGGATCAGTAGAGGTTCAAGGATCAGTAGAGGTTCAAGGATAAGGAGAGGTTCAAGGATCAGTAGAGGTTCAAGGATCAGGAGAGGTTCAACAATGAGTAGAGGTTCAAGGATCAGTAGAGGTTCAAGGATCAGTAGAGGTTCAAGGATCAGTAGAGGTTCAAGGATCAGTAGAGGTTCAAGGATCAGTAGAGGTTCAAGGATCAGTAGAGGTTCAAGGATAAGGAGAGGTTCAAGGATCAGTAGAGGTTCAAGGATCAGTAGAGGTTCAAGGATCAGTAGAGGTTCAAGGATCAGTAGAGGTTCAAGGATCAGTAGAGGTTCAAGGATAAGGAGAGTCTGGAGGAACACGTCCATATTTCACTACCTTAATTTTCTTACAAACTTACTAATGCCAATTTCCTAACACTTCCCTTAAACTTAAAAATACAACTGTCTTTATTTTGAGTTAAATCAGGATAGTTTACGTCAAGTTGCGTTGGGTTAGGTTACGTCAAGTTGCGTTGGGTTAGGTTACGTTAAGTTGTGCTGGGTTAGGTTACGTCAAGTTGCGTTGGGTTAGGTTACGTCAAGTTGCGTTGGGTTAGGTTACGTCAAGTTGCGTTGGGTTAGGTTACGTCAAGTTGCGTTGGGTTAGGTTACGTCAAGTTGCGTTGGGTTAGGTTACGTTAAGTTGCATTGGGTTAGGTTACGTTAAGTTGTGCTGGGTTAGGTTACGTTAAGTTGCGTTGGGTTAGGTTACGTCAAGTTGCGTTGGGTTAGGTTACGTTAAGTTGCGTTGGGTTAGGTTACGTTAAGTTGTGCTGGGTTAGTTTACGTTAAGTTGTGCTGGGTTAGTTTACGTCAAGTTGCGTTGGGTTAGGTTACGTCAAGTTGCGTTGGGTTAGGTTACGTTAAGTTGCGTTGGGTTAGGTTACGTTAAGTTGTGCTGGGTTAGTTTACGTTAAGTTGTGCTGGGTTAGTTTACGTCAAGTTGCGTTGGGTTAGGTTACGTTAAGTTGCGTTGGGTTAGGTTACGTTAAGTTGCGTTGGGTTAGTTTACGTTAAGTTGTGCTGGGTTAGTTTACGTTAAGTTGTGCTGGGTTAGTTTACGTCAAGTTGCGTTGGGTTAGGTTACGTTAAGTTGCGTTGGGTTAGGTTACGTTAAGTTGCATTGGGTTAGGTTACGTTAAGTTGTGCTGGGTTAGTTTACGTTAAGTTGGGTTAAAAAAGAATAGGCTAAGTTTCGTAAACATATACATATATTTAAGTACATAAGTAAATTAAAAATATATATTTGACATTTCTTGCAGCGAGATGGCCAAGTGTAACTATTAAACGTTCAAATCTGCAGGAATATCGCTAGTGGTGCGAGAATGGGATGGAGGGAGAGAGGGGTCGCGGGAAGGTAGATAAGGAAGGCCAGCGGAGAGTCAGGAGATAAGGAGAAATTGCAAGAAAACGGCGTGAGAGGAGGAAGGTTAGAAGGAAACTTCGAGTGAAGGAGGAGGCTGGAAGGAGCAAAGGAGGAAGGCAGGGGTTGGGGGGAAGCAAGACGGTAAAAGTAAGGAAATGCTGCATCAAGATGTCTCCTTGGTAGGCAGCCCCAGATCATCGGGAGGGAGGGAAGGAAGGAGGGTGCGTGGAACATAACGAAGGAGTGTGTGGTGGGAGGGTAGATTGATGTGTGTCGGGTGAGCGGGGGTCAGTCTTGGTGCCGCCCGCTTGGCCTCATAATATTGTGAGTGTTGCAACCGCCACTCTCGGCCTCTCCCACCATGTCATCGTCTTAAATAACCGGTGCTCTCAAGTATATAAATAAGCACCCCCACTAGCCACCCTTCCACTGCTATAATAACTAAAATGTCCTCCTTGGCAATACATAGGATGTCAACAAAACACTTTCCTAAAACTGACCATTTTCCTTAAAGGTCAGTGTTACAAGGATGATCAATGAGGTTGTTTATAGTGAAGTAGCCCCTGTAGCATGCATAGTCATACCTGTAACTTGATTAGAGATTTCTTCTGCCCTGGCAAAAAGGCCTAAGGCCAAACTTCCTTACTACCTCATTAATTAGACATTTGTTGAATTAAGAGCCTCGCTGTCTCCTAATTCTAAAAGCATCTCAATGTAGGGGACATCGTCGTTCCTCATTAATGAAACATTTGCTGAAGAAAAAACCTCACTGTCTCATAATTATAGAGGTAACAACGTGTAGGAAGCATGGTCACTCCATATTAATCCCACATTTGCTGTAGGAAGAGTCAGACCGCCTCATAATTGAAGAGGCATCAACATACAAAGGTACAGCGGGCAGCGGGAATTATGAAACAGACAATAAAATAAATTAAGAAATAATAAACTAGAGGGCAAGGAGGGGCGTTGTGGTGGCAGTAACGAGGCCAGATTGCAGAGGCTTGCTGAGTGATGTTCCATAAGAATCCTTCGTTCAAGAGGTAGCCAGTACTAAGCACCACTGGCTTTTAGGAACCTCTCATCTGTGCACTGGAGCGGGGAACTCAAACTTGTAGCAAGTGTGGAGGAGAATTATCTTGCTCCACCCATTAAATCTGTCAAGGACGCGTCGTGCTTTAATCATTGTGTCATTCAGGGTAATTTCACATGATGAAGCCTGTTGCCTAATGGCCCACATTAACTGGTGTTTATATATTATAAATACATATATATAACGCATATATGTACCTCGTTTTCTAAGGAATGAGGGAAAAAATGATTTCAAGCGAGACAATAAAGTGACTCATAGCATAACCTTGGAATGTCTTGTTCATCATGAGTGGCTTGTAGCCGTCCAGCCCACAACACAAAGACAAGCAAGAGTTATCACCAGCATCTCCTGCTTGACTCAACAACCTGCTTGCGGCATTAACCCCGCTTCCCTGAAACCATCTACCCTCCCTGGTAAATAATCACTACCATGAAAACTCCCGGAAACTTGCATGACTCTCCTTCAGACCTCCTCCACACATACACTAGCGGGGAATTAGAGGACATATGTTACACGAAGGATGAGAAAACGATAATTATTCCGAGGTATCGTTCGTGGCAGTTACAGTAACTTCGTTGTAAACACCACAAGTCTCACACTGTACACACGTTCCCTCGAGTGTATATGTTCACTTGTGTGTGGCCACACAGACACAAAATTCAGCTAACGACGAATGTCACAGACACATTAATAATGTAAACAAAAACTTACCCCCTCCACCCTCACTCCATTACTGCCCAAAACACAGTAGAAAACTACACATCCTTCCAAAAACAAACAAAAAAAAAAAATACCTTACAACCCACAGAACCCTCTACCACCACTCCCCAACACATGTAACCCTCTACCCAGCCCACCCCTACACCCATGTAACACTCCACAACCCTCCTACCATCCCAGGACCCTCTGCACCTTCCACTATCCCCTCCCTCAGAGCAAGGGGGGGAAAAATCAATCGTGAGCGGTTTCCTTGCGTCAGTCACTCCATCACTTGATATTTCCAGCTCGACAGCCCAACACCTCGGAGCTTCGACTTTTTTTCTTTTGGTAGTTTCAGCAATTTCTTGGGGGCTTCGACAGTTTTCTTTCAAGACCTCAGAGTATTTTCAACCACAACTTTATCATTTTTGTCGTAGTGCTCATCTCAGTATTTTGTTCTACCATTCAGTGTTTTGAACCCTCTTGAGGGTCGAGACGTGAGGGAAAAAAATATTTTTCTCAGTGGCTGGTTTTAGCGTTGCAAGGGCAAGATGTTCTGTTTGCAACGCCTCCACAGGGGCAAGATGTTCTGTCTGCCACGCCTCCACAGAGGCAAGAGGGTCCGTCTGCCACGCCTCCACAGGGGCAAGAGGGTCCGTCTGCCACGCTATCATGTGGGGTTCGAACACGTGGATAGGGTAAAGTAATACTCACGTAGGCTGGTAGTACGTATATTACGGATAATGTGGGTAGCGCCAAACAGCCGTAACCTTGTCTCCTTGCTCACTCTCGTAACACTCACTGGCCGCCCACAGTACCCATATGTGAGGGGGGTCTTTGAATACTGCTGTGGTCAGCACAATATGAATACAGACAGTGACTCAGGCAGAGACGGTTGGTAGTGAGTCATCTACTGGTACACTGGTTACTGGTAACTGGTTACTACTACTGAGAACGCCTCCACAGGGGTAAGAGGTGCTGTCTGCCACGCCTCCACAGGGGCAAGATGTTCTGACTGCCACGCCTCCACAGGCGTAAAAGGTTCCGTCTACCACGTGTCCACAGGGGCAAGAGGTGCTGCTGTCTGCCACGCCTCTACAGGCGTAAAAGGTGCTGTCTGCCACGTGTCCACAGGGGCAAGAGGCGCTGCTGTCTGCCACGCCTCCACAGGCGTAAAAGGTGCTGTCTGCCACGTGTCCACAGGGGCAAGAGGTGCTGCTGTCTGCCACGCCTCCTTGCTACTGGAGATAAGTGTGCTAACTTATTTACTGCTCTCCATGACTGAAAGATATTCTGAGGACGATACTTTATCTTAGTTAATGACAGAGGTTGAAGAAGATAAAGAAAAGTTAACAGTGTAGTATTCTTGCAGCCCAACATGCTTGCAGCGCAGAGTGCAAAATTAACTCTCTTGTGTCCGTTAACGATTTATGGAATTTTGAGGATATTCCAGCGAGTGTGTGTGCTGGGGATGGAGGGATAAGAGCTGTGAGGGGGGTCCACAGCTTCTGGATGAGAGCTGTGAAGAGGGTCCACAGCTTCTGGATGAGAGCTGTGAAGAGGGTCCACAGCTTCTAGATGAGAGCTGTGAGGAGGGTCCACAGCTTCTGGATAAGAGCTGTGAAGACCTAAAACTTTTGAAGAGCTGTGATTAGCCACAGCTTCTGGAAGAGAGCTGAGAGAAGCCACAGCTTCTGGGTGAAAGCTGTGAAGAGTTACAGGTCCTCGACGAAGAGCCGTGAAGTCCTCTGAACAAGAAGTGTGAAGAGTCAGCTTATAGACAAAACTTGTGTAGAGACGTGAATAGTGTAGACGCTGCTTTTAACCGTTGACCAGTACTGTGTCACCCACTGCTGAGTACAGCTCAGAGTTACAGATAATGGCATACAGTGATCAAAGTTCCATTGTAAAACAAAGAAACTGGAATCGAAGACGTTGTATTAGTGTAGAAAGTTTTGCAGTAGTTTCCAAACATGGAGCCAAAGTTCTGAGCGCAACTTTAAACCTGATATATATTTTTTCCTTATGACAATTCAAAGTTATCGGTCAAGCAGACGGAGGTGCTATTATAGGCAACCTATCCTTCATTATACTACGTTAATTTCTTAACGCTTCTAATTTTTTCGATTGTTATTATCTTTAAGGTTCGAGTAGATTAATTTTGGTTGGGTCACAAAAACATGTGACAACACATTCATTTAACAACAAATAGCGAATCGATAAAAACGGTCTAGTAAAAGGACACAAGTGCAACTAATGTGACATTTTTATTGTGGCAACGTTTCGCTCTCCAGGAGCTTTGTCAAGCCTGGAGAGCGAAACGTTGCCACAATAAAAATATCACAGTTGTTGCACGTGTGTCCTTATACCTTACATATTGTCGGTAATTCTACCAACTTTATTACAAAAACGGTCTAGCAACGAGGTGGTCTATCACTGGAGGTACAAGAATGGGCTGTTATCAAGTGACTTAATGGAAGACGAGCAAGCAACAGCCTCTGTGCTTCACACCTGCCTTGGGAAGACCACTCAATTTAATTTCCTGCATCCTAAATTACCCAACGTCGACGCTCTCACATTACCAGACACAAACAGATTGACACAGAAAGACAGAAAGACAGAGACAGACAGACACACACACAGACACACACACACACACACACACACACACACACACACACACACACACACACACACACACACAGTAGCGACCAGCAACGAGGCGGGGCCATGAGCTGTGAATCGACCCCTGCAACCACAAATAGGTGACTACACACAAAAAAAGTGAATTAAGTTGTCACTTAAGAAAGTAGCGAGTTGGAATTACCGGCGCAGTCAAGCTGACTCTAGAGGCCAAGTTACCCTTCTCTGGCATGAAATTTTACACCTTAAATCCCTAAAGTGGTGAGAACATCAAGAGCGTCTCTCCTTCCTCTACGAATGACTGTAAATACAATGCTACTTCTAAGTTACCTAAAACACAGAGACATGAAAGTGTTAACACACAGTCAGTCAGTCAGTCAGTCAGTCTGTCTGTCTGTCTGTCTGTCTGTCTGTCTGTCTGTCTGTCTGTCTGTCTGTCTCTCTCTCTCTCTCTCTCTCTCTCTCTCTCTCTCTGTATATACAGTTTGTATATGAATGGGACATAATACCGACAAGATGAAGATTTAGACACATGTACAACATCTGGGTATCTCTATTTGTAGATGTTTCGTCATCCAGTGCCTTTATACAAGATAACGTGAGGACTGTAGAAGATAAGGTAATCAGTCCCTCAGCCTTAGAGTTAGTGAAGAGCACCGTAGTCTTGAAGATTCTGAAGCACAGGCAATAAGACTGTCGCGACAGGCTTCATGCCTGTGCTTCAGACTGAAGACTACGGCGCTCTACACCAACCCCAAGACTGAGGGACTGATTACCTCATCTTTTGTATACATTTCTGCATTCTTCACATTATGTCATTGCACTGATAAAGCCACGTCTACAAGAAACGCCTACAAATAAAGATACAGTGGAACCTCAAATATCGAACTTTCTTCAGTCCAGAAGACTGTTCGAGTGCCTTTACCGAATGAATTTATTCCCTTCAGGAATAATGTAAATTAGATTAGTCCATTTCAGACCCTCAAAAATACACTTATAAAAGCACTTACAAAAATACACTTACATAATTGGTTGTGTTGGGAGCAGCTCGATTTTTGAGGTTCACTGTACCCAGATGTTGTACATGTGTCTAATTCATCGATACCATGCCCAGCCCTTCTAGGGCAGGGTAGGTGCCTGAGCCCGAGCCTTTAGCTCACAAGACTGTCATTCCCATTTGCCCCCTTGGGGTGGGGATGGCAGACCAGAGAGGCCTAGCTCGTGGCTAGGCCTGGGGACAGTTGATCCCAAAGATGAGGAGGTACTTGTGCCTCCTCCCATGGGAGACTTAGGTCTCAGACACTCCCTAAAGAGGGAGCCAAGGCCGGGCCACCACTTGGAAAAGGCCCGGGCCGGGAGAATACCGGCTAATATTTAATAATAATAATAATGTGTCTAATTATTCACACGGATAAAATAATTTCTTGGTGAAACTGGTATAAAATACCAACACAGTGGAAAAACAGACACAAATGCAAATGCGGTCCTTTGTCGGGCGAAACGTAGTCAAAAAAGACTTGTACTATACTGCATCTGTGTTTATTTTTCTACACGAAGCCTTAATGACCCTCGTGTAGTCGATAGGCATCGTAGGATTTAAGAACACACGACCGTAAGAATGAAGGAACACTGCAATAGGCCTACTGGCCCATATTAGACAGGTTCAACTCGCACTCAGTCTAACCTATAGTAAAAGCTACCCAAGGTTTTCGCCTTAGTGAGGAAGACTGGAGGTTTGTTCAACATTCCTACAATTCTATTACCTAATCAGTACTTCTTTAAACCCATCAACTAACCAACCTGGTCGCCAGGTTAGTTGGTGCGTTGTTTCATGTACTTGAAGGGCGAAATGTCGATATGTATTAAAGCACATGCAACGTTTCTAAGCAGAACTTCAGCAAGCTCTTTAGAAAAGTTCTACGTTTAACGAAACGACCACTAGATAAAGGACTGTTTAGCATATACGCACTTTCGTTCAAAATGTTTGACGTCACGCACTTTCAGCCACGTCTGCTCATTCTACCCCAGAGAACTGGCAGTGAACAACAACAAGATGAATATTCATACTGACTTTTCAATAGCTAACAACGTAACTGAAGCAATAACAAAACAACGAGCCATAATTACGTTATTATTAGCCTCGTGCAATTAGTGTGCGTTATTACTGTCCTCTTGGCAATTACTAAACATAACTGGCCTCGTACCAATTAAGAAACAGTGACCGTTTAACAATTAATGTTACTGGTCTCGTGCCAATTAAACATTACGGACCTTTTAACAATTGTTAAAATTATTGGTCTCGTACCAATTAAACATTACGGACCTTTTAACAATTGTTAAAATTATTGGTCTCGTACCAATTAAACATTAGTGACCTTTTAACAATTGTTAATATTATTGGCCTCGTACCTATTAAGAAACATTAGTGATCTTTTAACAACTGTTAATATTACTGGTCTCGTATAGATTATTAAATAGCATTATTATCGTCTTCTCATCAGCAACCTTTAAAGAGCCACAAAAGTGATAAAAACCGCTTGTTTCTCGCCACGAACTTGGACAAAAGCATTTGAAGAAATTTGCGTCACCGGCACTACGTTCGCGTCGTCGGCACTTTTCAGAGTTATATATCAATAATGACCATGTGAAACAACCACGGGGGGAGTTGAATGATAGCTCTAGGCCTTTCGTGTTGCAATCAACAGATCAGGAGCTTGCCATGTTGCAGAAGAGAGATGGTGGTCCAAGAAAATACGTTTGCCCATTCGAGCCAAGACGCTTTCTCTTATAACGTATCTGCTTGGACTTCCTCATTTTGCAACACTACAAGCTCATGTGTCGATTGCAACACGAAAGGCCTAGAGCTATCACTCAACTCTCCCGTAGATGTTTCGCATCTTGTATAGACTATTCGCGATTTTTTCATATTAATGACAATATCAGCCGTGTCAGTACGTCAACATAACACACGTATGTCAGCTTCGTGGTGTGGACAAAATCAACAGCCTGTTAATTAGGCAAGGTCAAAGTCATTAGAGGTTTGAGACAGACACTGGGAACGCTCTATGGTAGTGAACGTGTCATGGAGGAGAGCTCCAGAAGAAGGCTCGTGGGTAGGGGGTCGCCATGGGTAAATAGGCTGATAGTACACACTTGGAAGGGTATGGAGAAGCCGTGAGGTAAGTAGTCAAGAGTGACTCCAAACACCCTCAGAGACCTGTGTTGGCAGCCGTGATAGAGGTGCATGAGAGTGACGGAGGTGGATAAGGAAGAGTGACGAAGGTGGATGAGGGAGAGTGATGAAGGCGGATGAGGGAGAATGATGGGGGTGCATGAGGAAGTGGAGAGAGAGTGATGAGGTGAATGTGGGAGTGGAGGGAGAGTGATGGTGGTGCATGAGGGAGCGGAGGAAAGAGTGTTGGAGAAGGGAGAAACATCAAGAAGAATTGGAATAAAAATGAATAGGATGAAGAGCAGTTAATGAATAGGAGTAGGAAGATGAACAGAAACAAGAGAATGAATAGAAACAACAGGAGGATGAATAGAAACAACAGGAGGATGAAGAGAGACAAGAAGAAAAGGAGGAGGATGAATAGAAACAGAAGGAGGATGAATAAGTGGTGGTGGCCTGAGGCACACTATAAGCTGAGTCACGCCCCGTGCAGTGGGTGTCAGTCAGTGTCAGTCAGGCAGGTGAGTCAGCGCTCGGCCTGCCCTAGTCCGGTGTCGTCAGCGTGTCAGCGGCGAACATCCGCGGCTTTGATCCTCTTCTCTTGACGTCTTGGGCGTGATGGCGGCAGGAGGCAGAGCGTGCGGGAGGAGAACTGGGAGGAAACCAGATATTGGAGGTGGAAGAGGAGGAGGTAATCAGGGAGCTACCAAAGTGTTGAGGTAGGACAATAAAGGAGAGAAAGACAGAAAGAAGGAAGACAGGTGGCGCTGGGTGCTGTCTTAGAAAGGAATCTGACTCCCTGAATAAGAACTCTGTCAAGTGATCACCCACTCGCTCAGTGGTTAAGGAACTGCTGATGCTGGTGGCAGTAGTTTAACAAGTAACAGACATTAAACAACCACTGGTGTACCAGTGATGAATAACAGACATTAAATAACCACTGGTGTACCAGTGGTGAATAACAGACATTAAACAACCACTGGTGTACCAGTGGTGAATAACAGACATTAAACAACCACTGGTGTACCAGTGGTGAATAACAGACATTAAACAACAGCTTTCGTACCAGTGGTGAGTAACAGACATTAAACAACACTGGTGTACTAGTGATGAATAACAGACATTAAACAACACTGGTGTACTAGTGACGAATAACAGACATTAAACAACACTGGTGTACTAGTGACGAATAACAGACATTAAACAACCACTGGTGTACCAGTGGTGAATAACAGACATTAAACAACACTGGTGTACTAGTGATGAATAACAGACATTAAACAACCACTGGTGTACCAGTGGTGAATAACAGACATTAAACAACCACTGGTGTACCAGTGGTGAATAACAGACATTAAACAACAGCTTTTGTACCAGTGGTAACAGACATTAAACAACAGCTGGTGTACCAATTGTGATTAACAGATATTAAACTACTGGAAAACCCACGACGTTTTCAACGGGAATAAAATCTTCACTTCGCACCTACTCCAAGGTTGAGGGACTGATTACCTCATCTTCTGTACATATTTCTACTGCCTTCAAGTTATGTCCTAGAATTTGTATTGATAAAGCCACTGGATGGCGAAACGTCTACAATAAAGATACCCAGATGTTGGACATGTGTCTTAATTTCATCTTGTCGGTATTGTATACCATTCTTGTACAAAATCTTCACATTATTATATACATAAAAATGACAGATGTACATCACACTTTCGCTCTCCGTTGCCCCCGAATTAAGAAGCAAATTTTCTCCTGAACGCTTGAGGCCAGGCAGCCGAGGGTTTTGGAAGTTATCGAACCCATTCCAGGAAACTGGGAATGGGTTCTACAACTTGGAATCACATGGCAAATGTTACAAGAATCTTACCCTAATTACTATACAGCAACGTTGAAAATTTGAAGCCGATAGGACTAGGACTTCTTGTGTTACGAGCGAAATGAAAAAGAAAGAGGTCGGAGGGGAAAAGAAAAGCTGGCAACCACTTTAAGTTCCTTTTTCGGGTAACGCAATACAGGACCTCGCGGAAAAGAACACTTACAGCTACTTTGTGATGTGAGGAGAATTTCTTCAGTACGACGCCATAAACTATCAAACTGAGGCCTCGGAGAGGGCGACACGTATCTGTCAGCCACATCTGGTAAAATACTTAATTTAAATCTGCTGTCATAACCTCTCTTGGTGTTGGGGGTCGAGGCAGATATCTCTCATCCATGAGCCACCCATCAACCCTACTACCCCTTCACCACCACTACCACCAATCCCATCACCAACCCCGCTGCTACCACCACCAGCCCCGCCACCACCCATAACCATCAACAACCATCACTATCATCTTCCGACAATTGCCCATCAATATCACTACCACAATCTTTAACGCCTCCATTATTGCCCACGCTGCCCTAACCACTATCATTACCACCTTCACTCACGCCACCACCACTACCACTTCCCCCACCACTACTCACGCCACCACTATTCTATTTCCACTATTACCATAATAAAAATCACAATACATTAGAGCCTCTATCACATCACTACCACTGTTACCGACCAGCACCAACAGCTACGTTGATCAGGTCAATTAACTAGGTGGTCTGGTCAGGGATCGGGCCGCGGGGGCAGTGACCCCCCGAAACCATCTTCAGGTGATCATAATCACAACTATCACTACCACCAACAACTATTACTACCATCATCACCAACAACTATTACTACCATCATCACCAACAACTATCACTACCACCATCACCACCACCACCAACTATCACTACCACCATCACCAACAAATATCACTGCCACCACCACCACAGGCAACATTCGACTTTGTTTCACAGCTATGCAACATTCCAACTCCCATCACCTCCCTACCACCATCACCCCCACAACTATCACTATCACCATCACCCCCACAACTATCACTATCACCATCACCCCCACAACTATCACTACCACCATCACCCCCACAACTATCACTACCACCATCACCCCCACAACTATCACTACCACCATCACCCCCACAACTATCACTACCACCATCACCCCCACAACTATCACTACCACCATCACCCCCACAACTATCACTATCACCATCACCCCTACAACTATCACTACCACCATCACCCCCACAACTATCACTACCACCATCACCCCCACAACTATCACTATCACCATCACCCCCACAACTATCACTATCACCATCACCCCCACAACTATCACTATCACCATCACCCCCACAACTATCACTATCACCATCACCCCCACAACTATCACTATCACCATCACCCCCACAACTATCACTATCACCATCACCCCCACAACTATCACTATCACCATCACCCCCACAACTATCACTATCACCATCACCCCCACAACTATCACTATCACCATCACCCCCACAACTATCACTATCACCATCACCCCCACAACTATCACTACCACCATCACCCCCACAACTATCACTACCACCATCACCCCCACAACTATCACTATCACCATCACCCCCACAACTATCACTACCACCATCACCCCCACAACTATCACTACCACCATCACCCCCACAACTATCACTATCACCATCACCCCCACAACTATCACTACCACCATCACCCCCACAACTATCACTATCACCATCACCCCTACATCTATCACTACCACCATCACCCCCACAACTATCACTATCACCATCACCCCTACATCTATCACTACCACCATCACCCCCACAACTATCACTATCACCATCACCCCTACATCTATCACTACCACCATCACCCCCACAACTATCACTATCACCATCACCCCCACAACTATCACTATCACCATCACCCCCACAACTATCACTATCACCATCACCCCCACAACTATCACTATCACCATCACCCCCACATCTATCACTATCACCATCACCCCCACAACTATCACTATCACCATCACCCCCACAACTATCACTATCACCATCACCCCCACAACTATCACTATCACCATCACCCCCACAACTATCACTACCACCATCACCCCTACATCTATCACTACCACCATCACCCCTACAACTATCACTACCACCATCACCCCTACAACTATCACTACCACCATCACCCCTACAACTATCACTACCACCATCACCCCTACAACTATCACTACCACCATCACCCCTACAACTATCACTATCACCATCACCCCTACAACTATCACTATCACCATCACCCCCACAACTATCACTACCACCATCACCCCCACAACTATCACTACCACCATCACCCCCACAACTATCACTACCACCATCACCCCCACAACTATCACTACCACCATCACCCCCACAACTATCACTATCACCATCACCCCTACAACTATCACTACCACCATCACCCCCACAACTATCACTACCACCATCACCCCCACAACTATCACTATCACCATCACCCCCACAACTATCACTATCACCATCACCCCCACAACTATCACTATCACCATCACCCCCACAACTATCACTATCACCCCCACAACTATCACTATCACCATCACCCCCACAACTATCACTATCACCATCACCCCCACAACTATCACTAACACCATCACCCCCACAACTATCACTATCACCATCACCCCCACAACTATCACTATCACCATCACCCCCACAACTATCACTATCACCATCACCCCCACAACTATCACTATCACCATCACCCCCACAACTATCACTACCACCATCACCCCTACATCTATCACTACCACCATCACCCCTACAACTATCACTACCACCATCACCCCTACAACTATCACTACCACCATCACCCCTACAACTATCACTACCACCATCACCCCTACAACTATCACTACCACCATCACCCCTACAACTATCACTATCACCATCACCCCTACAACTATCACTATCACCATCACCCCCACAACTATCACTACCACCATCACCCCCACAACTATCACTACCACCATCACCCCCACAACTATCACTATCACCATCACCCCCACAACTATCACTATCACCATCACCCCCACAACTATCACTACCACCATCACCCCCACAACTATCACTATCACCATCACCCCCACAACTATCACTATCACCATCACCCCCACAACTATCACTACCACCATCACCCCCACAATTATCACTATCACCATCACCCCCACAACTATCACTACCACCATCACCCCCACAATTATCACTACCACCATCACCCCTACAACTATCACTACCACCACTACCTGACACAAAACAGTCACCTCCCCAGAGGTCTACAAAGTTTTCACATACCTAACTTAGAAGAGTCACCTACCACTTCAGTTTCGTGGTAACTTGCATCTCTCTCCTCTTCAAACCCTTTATCTGTATACACCATTAACCCCACCCCCTAATCCCCTTTCTTCCACTAAGTCCTTTGCGTTTTGCCAGAGAAAATAAAGCAAATTCTAGTGTTGAGTTTAAATCATACGTAACTTCCATGTTCGTAACATTTAAGTGTCAACAACATTCGAATGTTTATAATATACTCTGGCAACATATTTGGATTTTAATAAAAAGCTTGGATCTAAATATTTTTGAATGTTAACATATGAGCCTGGTCCAAGGCCGGGCTCCAAGAGTAGAAAAAAAACCTCAAAAACTCATCAAAGGTATAAATATAAGGATGTAACAGCATACTTGGATGTTGGCATACTTGGATGTTGGCATACTTGGATGTTGGCATACTTGGATGTTGGCATACTTGGACGGTAACATTCCTGGATAACATGGATGGACGTGTGTTAATGTATTTGTATACAAACATACATGAATGGTTACACACACGCATAGTACGTAGCATGTATAGTACACAAGGCGATGAGACACATATGGCACATATATGGATGGTGCACACACACATATGGAACATATATGGATGGTGCACACACACACATATGGCACATATATGGATGGTGCACACACACACACACATATGGCACATATATGGATGGTGTACACACACACATATGGCACATATATGGATGGTGCACACACACATATGGCACATACATAGATGGTGCACACACACATGGCATATACATGGATGATGCACATACACACATATGGCACATACATGAATGGTGCACACACATATGGCACATACATGGATGGTGCACACACACACACATGGCACATATATGGATGGTGCACACACACATATGGCACATATATGGATGGTGCACACACACATATAGCACATATATGGATGGTGCACACACACACATATGGCACATATATGGATGGTGCACACACACATATGGCACATACATGGATGGTGCACACACACACATATGGCACATACATGGATGATGCACACACACATATGGCACATACATGGATGGTGCACACACACATATGGCACATACATGGATGGTGCACACACACATATGGCACATACATGGATGGTGCACACACACACATACATGGATGGTGCACACACACACACATACATGGATGGTGCACACACA
This sequence comes from Cherax quadricarinatus, assembly GCF_038502225.1. Taxonomy (NCBI): domain Eukaryota; kingdom Metazoa; phylum Arthropoda; class Malacostraca; order Decapoda; family Parastacidae; genus Cherax; species Cherax quadricarinatus. Next base: position 1,882,411 of record NC_091365.1, read on the forward strand.
CATATGGCACATACATGGATGGTGCACACACATATGGATGGTGCACACACACATACATGGATGGTGCACACACACACATACATGGATTGT
>NC_091365.1:1887500-1902500 GCF_038502225.1 Cherax quadricarinatus
GAGGAGGAGACAGCCAGTGCCTAGCCATGCCCCTAACCACAGCCATTATCGCCTCTAATCACCAATACCATAGTGAAGTAAGTCCCTTGCTCTGCTTGAGGTTCCCTACATGCCGGCAGCCTCTCTCTGCCCTCGCAAGAAAGATTCAAGTTGGTGTCGGCTGATGGATGAGTTACTGGTGATGGATGACTGATGAGTGATGGATGACTGGGACTTGGTAACTATTAATATTATATTGTGGGAAGCGCCATTAAACCCGAAAAGTCATTCGGCGCAGGAAATGGTGTAGACTCGATCCTCCATGCGCTAACCTGTAGACACACGTCACCATCCTGTACTAATAATAACAAGGTAGAAATGTTCTACACCTCTACTCATGTCTTTTCCCCCCTCATTTCGCTCCAACACCCCCTCCCTCTTCCTATCTTCTCCCTTTCACCCCTCTAACCTCTCCACATTCCTAAATTTCTAAGAAATTATTTCACTCATTACCCGCCCACTCCATCCCATCCCTCCAGCCCCAACCCTCATTTTCAATATCTAAATAGCGTGGAGGAAGGAATAGAAAGGAGGGATAAAAGAAATAATAAATAGAGAAAAGCATGGAGGGAAAGAAAATAAAGAAGAGAAAAAAGTTAACCGAAGGCTCTCTCCTTACACTCCACTCTCTCCAGGCACACCGATAGCATACTGAAAAATGTCTATTGATATTTAACAGGAAAGTATAAAGTGGAATGTTGTCTTCCTATTACTACTACTACTACTATTACCATTACTACTACTACTAATACTATTACTACTATTACTACTGCTACCGGTTCTTACTGTTGTCACACAGGTCAGTATCACGTCAACACAGGTCAGTCTTGTTCTCACCTCAACTTCCTTTCCTTTTCTTACCCTCATTATCCATTTTCTTTGTTCTTCCATTCCCAATCATCATTTTGTGCAGCGAGGGACATAGACAGTATTTTCTCTTCTTCTCACCCCCCCCTCCCTCCCTTTCTCATCTTCCTTTCCTCCTTCCCCTCACACTCTCCTCCACTCATTACCTCTCCCTCTCCTCCATCCTTCCACCTCCTCTCTCTCTCTCTCTCTCTCAATCTGCATTTCAAACTTCTGGTCTTCTTGATTTATTCTTCATCTTGCCTTCCCTCCCTTCTACTTTCCCACTTCCCTTACCACCTCCTTGCTTTCTTATCATATTTCTCACTATCTCTCCCTCCCCGCTACTCCCTTTCATCTCCCTTCCATCCACTCCTTCCTTGGCTCCTCCTAGTCGATCAATCATTCCATCAGAGACGGTGCAGGAATTACAGATGGTCAGCCAGATGCTTCTAGTGAGCAAACTGTTGTATTATACAACGACTGTTGTATCTACCTGGCACGTGCATGTCGCTCCCACTGACCGCTCTCACACCAGACCTCCTAAATAGGAAACGAAACATTTACGTAAATACGAACTATTAAAAGGCATACGGGAAAGTAAACCCTAGTTTAAGTAGAAGTCTGTAAGATTAGCCTGCCATCTTGTATGTTTATGTGACAACAGACCTGCAATCGTATCAGAGTGCGTAACGTTTACCTGGCTTCCGTTTCGCACTCACGATACACAAGTGTAATACCGGCGTGTCTACAGCGAGGGCTGAGTGACATTACTGCCTTGCCCAGTCTTCCCTTACACTGTTTCTTAATCTGCTTCTCCCGTCCATCCCTGACCTGGTTTTCACTTCTCTAGCTCTCTGGGTTCGTTCCTCTCACCCGGCGCCCGAGGTTCATGGTCAGTCCGATATGGCGGTGTTCCAGGTGGCCCTAAGTGGTGGGTCGTGAGTGGAAGGGCTGCCAGGTGGTGCCAGGTGGTCAGGTGAGAAACCGCTGGATTATACGAGGTATCCCAACGCCTCTGACCCTTTCCAACATTCTTCAAAACCCACTGGTTTTCCTTCTTTAGTCATCCCCCCTCTTGTTTTCTTGAGTCATGCTTATGTCTGTCTTCAGTGATAATTTTGTTTTCCTTGATCCCTGTTTTTGTCTTCTTTTAGTCCTCCTTATTTCTATCTTCTTTACTCAGGCCAGTGTGTTGCTGCTGGCAGTTTTGCTACCCTGGTATATTGTGTTCTTCAGAGAAGAGGTGTAAGCTGAACACAGCTTAGAGATGCATAGTCTTCTAGTGGAGAAAGTGACATGTGGAGACCACACTTTCACCACCATCACCACACCCTACAGTGTCACCATCGCTACCACCACCATCACCTCACCATCAGTGCCACCTTCAGTCCCACAATTAAGAACCAGGAATCAGCGTGTGCCGACCATTACAACTACCACCATCACTTCTACCACAATCACAACTACCACAATCGCAACTAGTATCACTACTACCACCATCACAATTACCACCATCACAACTACCACCACCATTACCATCTTATGTTGCCAGCATTGCAATTTTTATTAATATTATTTCTCCGATGTTCCTTCCTCTCAATAACTATAACCATAATTTCCTTGACCTTTTCTTCGTTTTTATTCCTTTTCCCGTTAATATCCCTTTTTTTCTCGTTATTGTTCCTTTACTTTTGCTATCGCACCCTTGCCTTGTTGTGGTTCCTTTGTATCTTGCTGCAAGTTCCTCCTCTTCCACGTAAGAACATAAGAATGGAGGAACACTGCAGAAGGCCTATTGGCCCATACAAGGCAGGTCCTTATCAAAACGACCTCTACCAAAAGCTACCTAAGAATTAACTCCCGTACCCAATGACATCAATCAAACCCAGCCCCTCCCACTCGTATATAGAGTCAGGAAGAGGAGGAGGTGCGGAAGGACAAGCAGAAGCAGGTTACTAGTGAGGTGTTGTAGGTAGCAGATTACTGGTAAAGTGTTGCAGGTGGTGAGTTACTGGTAAGGTGTTGCAGGTAGTGAGTTACTTGTAAGGTGTTGCAGGTGGTGAGTTACTGGTAAGATGTTGCAGGTGGTGAGTTACTGGTAAGATGTTGTTGGTGGTGAGTTACTAGTAAGGTGTTGCAGGTGGTGAGTTACTGGTAAGGTGTTGCAGGTGGTGAGTTACTGGTAAGATGTTGTTGGTGGTGAGTTACTAGTGAGGTGTTGCAGGTGGCGAGTTACTGGTAAGGTGTTGCAGGTGGTGGGTTACACCACTTGTGTGGCAAGACTTGGCTGTCTCACGTGAGTGATAAGTCTGTTCGACGCCTCTTGAGTCTCTCATGTATCAAACATAAAAGGCGAAAATTGTACCATCAATTATCCTAATGCTATATTTGACTTCCATACCGTGAATCCCGGTGGAAGGGAATCCAAAATAATTTCCTCCTCTCACTCGTTCGTAAGATCCAGCCCACGGATATCTCTCTTCTGGATTACAAGACGTCTATCACATGTACCAGGGGTTGGATGTGAGCATTTGTTCCCCCCAACCCCACAGCTAGAGCTCCACCGCGTCGCCAGTGTGCAAAACACACTGTATACACAAGGCGAAAAGTTTAATTGTATGAAACAGGCGAAATCATTCACTGAACGTTTTGAATATCATTACACTGAGAACAAAAAGGCACAATACCCCAACTGGAACGATACACAAATAACCCGTACACAGGAGAGACGTTTCGGTCCGACTTGGACCATTTACAAGTCACACTAACACAAGCGATTGTTAGTGTATTACTGTGACTGGTGGGTTCAGTCCATCAATCTTGAATAGAATACGGCATATGAGCGGAGAAGCAGCTTATAAACCGTATGGCAGGAGAGGTGCAGCAGTCATAGGTGGTGTCACATTTGTTCAATGTGGAAGTAGGTCGTGCCCAAGAATTAGGCACGACCTACTTCCACATTGAACAAATGTGACACCACCTATGACTGCTGCACCTCTCCTGCCATACGGTTTATAAGCTGCTTCTCCGCTCATATGCCGTATTCTATTCAAGATTGATGGACTGAACACATCGACTCAAGGTTGAGGGACTGATTACCTCATTCTCCTCCTGTCCTTCAAGTTTCTCCTACGTATGGACTGATGAAGCCACTGTGTGGCGAAACGCTTCCTCAATAAAGATACCCAAGAGTTGCACATGTGTCTAATTTATCAACATGTCGGTTCTCTGAACCATTCATCTACAAACTGTGACTGGTAAACGAGATCCAAGTCGGACCGAAACGTCGTCGTAACCTTCTCTCTGCTATGTCCAGGTTATTCGTGTATTGTTACATTCACCTGTCTCTCTTCAGTTGTCCTCCGTAATTAGTGAGAGAAACGTTGGGGATACTGACATACTGTTATGTATAAGGGGAATAACACAGCTTTACACAAACTAACTTTTATAATGAATATAATGGAAGGTGTTGTTAGTACCTGCCAGTGTTCAGTGCTCATCATACACTACTCTTAATTGTTTTTTTCCTTTTTACATTTTCACTGCCTCTTCCTTCACTCCCTCAACATTTTCACTGCCTCTTCCTTCACTCCCTCAACATTTTCACTGCCTCTTCCTTCACTCCCTCAACATTTTCACTGCCTCTTCCTTCACTCCCTCAACATTTTTACTGCCTCTTCCTTCACTCCCTCAACATTTTCACTGCCTCTTCCTTCACTCCCTCAACATTTTCACTGCCTCTTCCTTCACTCCCTCAACATTTTCACTGCCTCTTCCTTCACTCCCTCAACATTTTCACTACCTCTTCCTTCACTCCCTCAACATTTTAACTGCTGCTTCATTCACTCCCTCAACATTTTCACTGCACTTTCACTCCCACATTTTCACTGCTTCTTCCTTCACTCCCACAACATTTTCACTGATCCTTCACTCCTTCAACATTTTCACTGCCTCTTCCTTCACTCCCAAAACATTTTCACTGTTCTCTCACTTCCACATTTTCACTGCCTCTTCCTTCACTCCCTCAACACACACTTTTGTTCATCTCACCACATCTTTACCTCTCGATTTTTACATAGATAACGTCGACAGTTCTCCCAAAGTCCAACTTTGTCTCACCTTCTTACATTTCCACTGCTCTCTTCTTGCCTCTTAAATTCACCCCACCAAAGCTTCACCCATCTCTCTCTCGGCGTCCCTTCCTCCGCCTACCGGAGTGTGACGTTACGTCGGGGAGTGACGGCAGCCTGGTGACGCCCTTGTGACGTGTGTGTGACGGCACCCTATGCCTCTCCTCACAATTATCTTGGCCGCTTAGAAACAACCCCCTCCAAGGGATTTATGGCCCTGTTAGGCTAAGTTATTTGACAGTTCCAGCGACCGCTCTCAGATTCCATCGCTGACAGACGATCCTCCAACACAAGAGTTTCTTGAGCTTCCGACAAACTAGGAACCTCATCCCGTCCTCCAGCAGCGACAGCCTTGTGAGCCCCCGACGCAGTCTTCTGAGCCCCCGGACACACTGACTTTTGTGAGCACTCAAAACATAAGCCTTGTGAGCCCCCGACGCAGTCTTCTGAGCCCCCGGACACACTGACTTTTGTGAGCACTCAAAACATAAGCCTTGTGAGCCCCAGTATTGAGTGTATCTGGAGCCTCTGACAGTGTACATGTTCTTCAACACATGAAGTCACCTTTACCTTGTACAGTAAAATATCAACGTGCCTTTAAAATATTTAAATGGTGTAGCAAACACTGTAACAAACTAGCACAGTATGTAGCAGAAACTACAGTACAGCATGTAGCAAAAACTACAACACAGTATGTAGCAGAAACTACAACACAGTATGTAGCAGAAACTACAACACAGTATGTAGCAGAAACTACAACACAGTATGTAGCAGAAACTACAACACAGTATGTAGCAGAAACTACAACACAGTATGTAGCAGAAACTACAACACAGTATGTAGCAGAAACTACAGTACAGTATGTAGCAGAAACTACAGTACAGTATGTAGCAGAAACTACAGCACAGTATGTAGCAGAAACTACAGTACAGCATGTAGCAGAAACTACAGCACAGCATGTAGCAGAAACTACAGTACAGTATGTAGCAGAAACTACAGTACAGCATGTAGCAGAAACTACAGTACAGCATGTAGCAGAAACTACAGTACAGCATGTAGCAGAAACTACAGTACAGTATGTAGCAGAAACTACAGTACAGCATGTAGCAGAAACTACAGTACAGCATGTAGCAGAAACTACAGTACAGTATGTAGCAGAAACTACAGTACAGCATGTAGCAGAAACTACAGTACAGTATGTAGCAGAAACTACAGCACAGTATGTAGCAGAAACTACAGTACAGCATATAGCAGAAACTACAGCACAGAATGTAGTCTACAACGTCATTCACAAATGGGAACGAATTTCAGTCAGTAGACAAAAAAATTATCCGGGCATTCTTCAGTCACATGCAAAATCCTGAAGAATGTGCACCGGAGATAAGCCAGCGAAGTAAGAGATTATATATCCACAAAGAGAGAGAGAGTGAGAAAGAAATATAAGGTTCATGTTGATGGTTCTCAAAGAGATCTGCATGAGGCTGTCATCGGCTGAGGACGCGGTTAACCTCCAAGAAGATATAAACAAAGTGTTCCAGTGGGCAATGGTAAACAATATGATGTTCAATGAGGACAAATTCCAACTACTTCGTTATGGAAAACTGGAGGAGATAACTAGAACAGAGTATACTACTGACTCCGGCCATACAATAGAGCGGAAAAATAATGTAAGGGACCTGGGAGTAGTAATGTCTGAAGATCTCACTTTCAAGGATCACAACAGTGCCACGATCGTACGTGCAAAGAAAATGATAGGATGGATAATGAGAACGTTCAAAACGAGAGATGCCAAGCCAATGATCCATTTCAAATCACTTGTTCTCTCTAGGCTGGAATACTGCTGTACATTAACATCTCCATTCAAAGCAGGTGAAATCGCAGATCTAGAGAGTGTACAGAGATCCTTTACTGCACGTATAAGTTCTGTCAAGCACCTTAACTACTGGGAACGCTTGGAAGCACTTGACTTGTACTCGTTGGAATGAAGGAGGGAGAGATATAATCTACACTCGGAAAATCCTGGAAGGAATGGTCCCAAATCTGCACACAGAAATCACTCCCTACGAAAGTAAAAGACTGGGCAGGCGATGCAAAATGACCCCAATTAAAAGTAGAGGCGCCATTGGTACACTAAGGGAAAACACCATAAGTGTCCGGGGCCCAAGACTGTTCAACAGCCTCCCATCAAGCATTAGGGGAATTGCCAATAAACCCCTGGCTGCCTCCAAGAGAGAGCTGGACAGATACCTAAAGTCAGTGCCGGATCAGCCAGGCTGTGGCTCGTACGTTGGACTGCGTGCGGCCAGCAGTAACAGCCTAGTTGATCAGGCCCTGATCCATCGCGAGGCCTGGTCATGGACCGGGCCGCGGGGGCATTGATCCCCGGAATAACCTCCAGGTAACTTCCAGGTAACCAGGTCTTGTGTGGTCTGGCCTGTAGGTAAATGAAAGATGTTCTTATAGACAACAATGTTCCCTTGAAGAGTTTATGGACCTGCTTCTGAGCTTTGTAAATCTAGGCTGTACCAGGTGTCCTGTAGCCTGTGTGATTTGCCAAGGTATTGTGAGGAATTTGTTGGGAACGTGCCTCATCAAGTGCACTCTGAATGGGCTTATCAACTTCTAGCGCTCTCTCTGACTCTCTCTCTCTCTCTCTCTCTCTGACTCTCTCTCTCTCTCTCTCTCTCTCTCTCTCTGACTCTCTCTCTCTCTCTCTGACTCTCTCTCTGACTCTCTCTCTGACTCTCTCTCTCTCTCTCTCATCTCTCTCTGGCATTTATATATTACTCAAATATTTCTATTCGTTAACCATGCTCGAAGTATTCTACCCGCTCCTGTCTATTCATGCGCTGGTTCATCCATCCATAATCTATCCATCCACCAATCCATCCATCCAGTTGGCGAGGCAGAGGTCACAGGCAGAGCTATCTTTCCGGGCGGGCGACTCCACGTTATCACTCAGGCTTCGGGCCTCGTCGCTTTTCCCTAATCACGACCACTCAAACTCAATCTTTGAATCGGTCCGCCCCGCCTCCCTCGGAATAATAAACCAGGGATACGATTACGAATTAATTAAAAAAATATTGTTCTATTAGACAGTTGAATAAGCTTGCAACGGAGACTGGAAAAAATGATCTTAAGTTTGCCGGTCGTAGTCTCTTGTTAATTACGGAGACTCGTGGCATCAGGGCTTTGATTCGGCAAGAAGCCGCTGGTTGCTGCCGTCTGCCGCTGACACGTCTGTACAGGACGTGACAGGCGGGAGATTGGACATGGGAGGATAAGAACCCCGAGATAGGATGACCAGACACGGAAGAGGACACGCATCAAGCAAGCTGCGGGAACTGTGGGCAAGGAGAAAGACAGAAAAGAGGTAAGGGAGAGAGAGAGAGAGAGAGAGAGAGAGAGAGAGAGAGAGAGAGAGAGAGAGAGAGAGAGAGAGAGAGAGAGAGAGAGAGAGAGAGAGAACACTGATGGTAATGTCAATTCCCAGGTTACTGCTGCTGCGTCGGTGATGGAAGGTAGAGGCTACGAGACTCACCACTTTCTACACAACTGGCCTACATATCTACCTTCCATATGTTTCAAGAGTTCTGCTACTACAGTGCCTTAAAACCATGCAACATTTGTCCCTTACACCTAAGCAAAGAGAACAGGTAGGTTCGCCAAGACGGGTCCTGGCCCGGGTCTCCTTACGGTGACCCGGCAAGAGTGACAACGCACCTTGCTTGGTAGACAACGTCAACCAGGACACTGCTACTGTCGTTAACAGTTTGCACTTAAACCAGGCGTAAGGGAAATTACCAATAGACCCCTGGCTGCCTTCAAGAGGCAGCTGGACAGATACCTAAAGCCAGTGCCGGATCAGCCAGGCTGTGGTCCGTATGTTGGACTACGTGTGGTCAGCAGTAACAGCCTGGTTGATCAGGCCCTGATGCACCAGGAGTCCTGGTTAAGAACCGGGCTGCGGGGGCGTTGACCCCCGGAACACCCTCCAGGTAGACTAATTCACTTTTCCTTCAATCTTATGAACATGTAAACCTGTGAATAAATCTTTTAGAATCTTACTAGAGTCAGTACACAATATACTTTTCAGTATTTATAAAATTCGTATTTTTGTGACATTCCTTTCAAATTTAGGCCTAGTGTGAGGCCAGGCCGTGGGAGCAATGACTCCGGAACCATTAGAAGATTTATGTATGTACAATCTCTGGCATACTGCTCGCACAACGTTATCAACAGAAGCCAGAAAAACTCCGCAATATACCCAGCAGAGGTTCTCTTGTTATCCTTGACGCCGGAGGAACTTCTTCAGGACTTATCAGCGTCTTGACTTCGTCAATGAATAACTTAGGTCTCACATTTAAGAAGGAAATAAAAGAGGATATGGAGAATTGTTGAAAGTGGTGCTAAACCCGAGGCTTGAACCACCAGCAGGGATGACACACACGTCACACGCCCCCGTGATTGATTCGTCGACACCGTCACAGACCCTCCTGCTGGTACGGCTCTTTCCTGTAAACAATGGCAACACTTCCTGCTGTGCTGTGTTGCTGGTGCTGTTGCGACGTTGTAGGTTTTCCTGAGTTCTGTTAGTGACATCGTTGCTACTGTGTTGTGTTGGTGACATCGTTGCTACTGTGTTGTGTTGGTGACATCGTTGCTACTGTGTTGTTAGTGACATCGCTGCTACTGTGTTGTGTTGGTGACATAGTTGCTACTGTGTTGTGTTGGTGACATCGTTGCTACTGTGTTGTGTTGGTGACATCGTTGCTATTGTGTTGTGTTGGTTACATCGTTGCTATTGTGTTGTGTTGGTGACAGCGTTGCTGCTGTGTTCTACTGGTTACATCGTTGCTGTGTTGGTGACGCCGTAACTGTGTTCTGTTGGTGACGACGGCGATTCTGTGCCCTGTTCTTGACATTTTACGTGATGCTATATTACTGGCGACGTTGTAGGTGCTGCTGCGTATATGCAAGGTGGTGATACTGTAAATTCTGCAATGCTTGTTAGTTACATCAGTGACATCGTGTTCTCTTGGTGAGGTTGGCGGTGCTGCTGCTGTGCTGTGATTGATGTGTTTTGACACTGTTGTTGGGTCTTTGTTAAGAAAAGTAAAAAATATTCTTCTGAATACTTCCCTCGTTTTTCGTCAAGTGGTGCCTCGTGTAAGCCACGGTGACTCAAGCTAATAGAATGCTTGGCTTCAGGTCAAGAAGTGTGCGTGTTTGTAACACAAGTCCCAAAGTTATACTACTGAATAACTCTACCTAGAAAGAACAAAAAAGGCACAATACCGTGACTGGAACAATACACAACCCGCACATAAAGAGAGAAGCTTTTCTAAACCATGCGAAATTCACAAGGCATCTAGATATGAAAATGTTGTGATAATGGGAGATTTTAACTTTAGACAAATTGATTGGAACAATATGACAGGAAATCTTGAGTCTAGTGACTTTCTTGATACGGTTCAGGATTGCTTTTTATAACAGGTTGTGACAGAACCAACTACAGGAAACAATCTGCTTGACTTGGTTCTTGCCAACAAAGATTCACTAATTAATAATCTTGAGGTTAATGATGAGCTTGGGGAAAGTGATCACAAATCACTTAGTTTCAATATATCATGGAATTACCCAGATGACTGCAATCAATCTGTCCCAGATTTTCGCTTGGCCGACTTCATGGGACTGAAAAATTACCTGGGTGGGCTAAATTGGGATGACCTGACTATGGGTCAGGTAGGTGATCTTGGTTACCAATATGACGTTTTTCAGAGCATAGTTCTAGCTGCCCAGACAACTTTTGTTCCGAGTAGGGAAATTAGATCTAACAAAAATGATCCCAAATGGATGAACAATAGATTAAAACATCTCATTGGTCAAAAGAGAGGCATATATAGGCGTATCAAAAGAGGGGATGGGCAATTAAGAAATCAATATATTCAATTAAAGAGAGAAATAAAGAAAGGAATAAGTAAAGCAAAAAGGGATTATGAGGCTAAGGTCGCAAGGGATTCAAAGACTAACCCAAGAGGGTTCTTTCAGGTATACAGAAGTAAGATTAGGGACAAGATTGGCCCACTTAAGAGTAACTCTGGTCAGATCACTGACAGTGATAAGGATATGTGTGAAATTCTCAATACCTACTTCCTCTCAGTTTTCACCCAGGAAAATACTAGCGATATTCCTGAAATAATAGATTATGTAGAACAGGATGATAATAACTATGCACGATTGCGGTAACTAGTGACATGGTCCTCAGACAAATAGAGAAACTAAAACCTAACAAATCCCCAGGTCCTGATGAACTGTTTGCAAGGGTGTTAAAGGAATGTAAAGAGGAACTTAGCATACCTTTGGCTAATCTTTTTAACATATCACTACAAACTGGCACAGTGCCTGATAAGTGAAAAATGGCAAATGTAATACCTATTTACAAAGCAGGTGACAGGTCCTTGGCTTCGAACTATAGATCAATAAGCCTTACCTCCATAGTGGGAAAATTTATGGAATCAATAATTGCCGAAGCAATTCGTAGCCACCTTGATTGGCAGACTGATTAATGAATCTCAACACGGTTTTACAAAGGGGCGTTCCTGTCTTACGAATTTACTAACTTTTTTCACTAAGGTGTTTGAGGAGGTAGATTATGATATTGTGTATATGGACTTCAGAAAGGCTTTCGATAGAGTTCCACATCAGAGGCTATTGAGGAAACTTAAGACACACGGAATAGGAGGAGAAATTTTTTCCTGGGTAGAGGCATGGCTGACAAATAGGCAGCAGAGAGTTTGCATAAATGGGGAGAAATCAGAATGGGGGCACGTCACAAGCGGTGTTCCTCAGGGGTCAGTGTTGGGCCCGTTGTTGTTCACAATTTACATAAACGACATAGATGAGGGAATAAACAGCGACATATGCAAATTTGCTGATGACACCAAAATAGACCGTCCAATTCATTCTAATGAGGACACTAGAGCACTCCAGGATGATTTGAATAGACTGATGCAATGGTCGGAGAAGTGGCAGATGCAGTTTAATATTGACAAATGCAAAGTTCTAAATGTTGGACAGGTAAATAATCATGCCACATATAAACTAAATAATGTAGATCTTAATACTACTGATTGCGAAAAGGATTTAGGAGTTCTGGTTAGCAGTAATCTAAAACCAAGACAACAGTGCATTAGTGTTCGCAATAAAGCTAACAGAATTCTTGGCTTCATAACTAGAAGTATAAATAATAGAAGTCCTCAGGTTGTTCAACTCTATATATCCTTGGTTAGGCCTCATTTAGACTATGCTGCTCAGTTCTGGTCACCGTATTACAGAATGGATATAAATGCTCTGGAAAACGTACAGAGGAGGATGACAAAGATGATCCCATGTATCAGAAATCTTCCCTATGAGGATAGAATGAGGGCCCTGAATCTGCACTCTCTCGAAAGGCATAGAATTGGGGGGATATGATCGAGGTGTATAAATGGAAAACAGGAATAAATAAAGAGGATGTAAATAGCATGCTGAAAATTTCCAGCCAAGACAGGACTCGCAGCAATGGTTTCAAGTGAAAAATTCAGATTCAGGAAGGATATAGGAAAGCACTGGTTTAATAGAGTTGTGGATGAGTGGAACAAACTCCCGAGTACAGTTATTCAGGCTAAAACGTTATGTAGTTTTAAAAATAGGTTAGATAAATACATGAGTGGGTGTGAGTTGGACCTGACTAGCTTGCGCTGCTGGGTCTGGTGCCGTGCTCCTTCCTTGAGTGGAGGTGACCAGACTGGGTGGGTCATTCGGCTAATCCGGGGGGGGTAGGGGTCATTGGTCTAAACCGGGGGGGGGGGGGCATTTGGCTAAACCGGGGGGGGGGACATGGACCTGCTCCGCATGGGTCAGTAGGCTTGTTGCAGTGTTCCTTCTTATGTTCTTATGTATATTCTTATGCGTCGTAGTATAGAATTCCCGTACATGCGCTGGAAAACATACAGAGGAAGACGACAAAAACAGTCACCTGTGTCAAAAACCCTTTTCTATGAATACAGATTAAAAGGACGGAACTTACTTTCAAAATTCGAGAAATCAGGGCGGATAAAACAATTTAACAAACGAAATACCTGTAGGGTGTTCCTGGCCCGGTCCAGGACTAGGCCTTGTAAGAAAAGAACAAATAAAAAGCGTTGAAGGCATTTAGATAAGGCAGAACTCTCAACAATACATTCAACGGGGATAAATTCAGATTTAGAGGATATAGTAAACCGCTGGTTTGGCAGGAGAGTTGTGGAACGAACTATCTAGTACCGGCGGCTTTATAACTACTTTAGACAGTTAGGTTAGAGAATGGTTACGTAGGAAAATTATTTAGTTTGTATGAATAACTAAAGTGTAATGAACACTCGTCATTGCTCGATAATAACCCACATGGAGATACTCAGGAGGTTGACTGGTCTGTGTATTTCGACCCCGTTCTGGGATCCTCTTCACCAGATCTGCTGAAAATGATCCCAGAAGCGAGTCGAAATATATAGATCAACCAACCTCCCGTGTTTCTATCTCCATGTGGGTTATTATTTAGTCCGTATCAGTAACCCCGAGGATTAATAACCCAAGAAAGCCAATTAATCACTGTGGCTTATTTACATTTGGGCAAGATCTGTTTCACTTGAATCAGGGCAACAAATATGATTCACTTTTTTGTTGCCTTCGTAACACAACTGCTGTTAATACTGTCAGGTTTAAGGCAACACTAATTACTCGAGTCACAGTTCCTGCATTAACAATGTAGCAGCTAGTGTAAACCATTTCAATTTCATTTTATTTCAGGAAGCATACCGAGAATAAGAGCCGAATAATATCAGTGACAAAACTCTCTCACGCGCGCGCACACACGCACACACACACACACACACACACACACACACACACACACACACACACACACACACACACACACACACACACACACACACACACACGAGTGAAACAGACTCCTGTAATTTACATGAGCGAGTCTTTTGAGGTGGACGAGTGTTTGAAAGGTTGAGGCCATTACCACCAGGTTCTCCAGAAACAAAGCGAACAGAAAGGAAAATGAGATTCCTCTTGGATTGTGGAGAGAGCCAGTGAAAGGCCTTTTGCCTGCAGTTGGGAGAGGCGTGGGGATGAGGAAGATGAAAAAAAAAGAAAATAATGACGAGAGGAAACAGGAAATGGGGATAGTAAACGAGGACCTGGAAGAGGATGATTGTAGAAATACGAGGAATTTTAAAGGATAATTATCAGATTAAATTAAATTATATAATTCATGCTCAATAATCAACATGGAGACAGAGGCTCAGAAGACTGATTAATCCGTATATTTTGGCTCCCTTCTGGGATCCTCTTCAGCAGATGTGGGTCATTCAGGGCAAGATGTGGTGGAGGTTTGATCCTCCGCGAGAAAGACGCGTCGATACCTTTGACTCAACACACGAGTACTTCAAGCAGGACTGGGGTTACACATTAGCATATCTTTTATCCCTCTGGATGTAGCCCACAACACTCAGCTAACACACAGGTACTTAGTGTTGCTGCTGGGTGGGCAGGGCAGCTGGGGTGTCAGGAAAGTTTACTAACACGTTTCGGTTGTGAGTCGAAACGGTCTTACTGCCGCAGAAAAAAAGGTACAATGGAAGAATGGAATGTATGGAACTGAGAGGTTGAAGAAAAGAGTATCAGAGAATATATGAAAGGAAAACATGAGGCACTACGAGAGAGGATGGAGGAAAGGGGAAGAAAAGGCACAGGAAAGAGGGGAAGAGAAAGCGAGAGGCAGGTGAAACATGATGGAAAATAGAGAAAGGGAAGAAGAGTAAGAGCGTAAGTGGGCGGGAAGAGAATGAGAGGTAAGAGGAAGGAGGGAGAGAGGGAGGGAACACATCTGGTAGTCGCTTTGGACGCTTGTTGTGGAAACGAGCGAATGCTTTACTGTCAACCT
>NC_091365.1:1905000-1932500 GCF_038502225.1 Cherax quadricarinatus
AGGTACCTGGATGTTAGTTGACTGGTTTGGTTCGCATCCTGGGGACAAAACTAACCAAAGTTGCGGGAAATTCTCTATATAACCAGGGGTTTTCTATATAGTAAGTCACTGATGTCAACTATGGTATGTACACGTTGTATACATGTACTTGTAGAAATAAAAATAATTATTATTACACCGTAAGAAATAAAATATTAATCTGACGTCTCTTAACGAGGGAGCCTTGATCCTGGTGAAAGTCTCTTGATCTAAGGAACTGGAGTAAACATCCCCTTCCACTGAATAAAATTCATTACCAAGACGCTGAATCATTCCCGAGGGTTAAACACTTCCCCTTCAATATATAATAATAATAATAATAATAATAATAATAATAATAATATTTTTGCTATAATACTAAACATTGGTATAAAATATCTATGTCCTAAACGTTTAATATTTCAAAATCAACCTCTCGCTGTCCTGTGATCAATATAGGCATCCCCATACCTTACTTTTGATATACCTTCGATGAGTGCCAAGAGTTTGTCTACACCCTGGTACTTGCCTAGTCAACCAGGCTGTTACTGCTGGTGGTCCGCTGACCCATTTATCCATCAAAACCTGGTTGACCTGGCACCTGGTGAGGATACTTGTCCAGCGAGTGAATATTTAGGACTTTAAGGCGTTCCTAGTAATTTAAATGCTTTGTTAGCTCTATGTGGGACGTAAATAATCTCTGTATCTGTTCCATCTATGATATTTCTCCTGTCCTGGACAGGGTCGTTAACACAGAGCAGTATTGAACAATATAGCGCCAGGAGGTGAGACGTCTCACCTCCTGGCGCTATATAAGGCTCCATCCCATCACTTCAACTCCATATTGTTTCAGACTATGGAACAATACTCTTCTCCAGACTGAGGGACTGACCACCTCAAAACTTCAAGGGTGATGGACTGATTACATCGTCTTCAAGTCTCTTCTGCTTCTATCAACTTTTCTGTACTCGACTGAAGAAGCCTACTGTGTAGGCGAAACGTTTCGAAATAAAGATACCTAACTGTTGCATGTGTGTCTTACCTAACAGAGCAGTATTCCAAATGAGAGAGCACAATAATTGTGAAAATTCTCATTATCCACTCCGTCATGTTCCTGGTTGTCATGACAATGGTCTTACTGTGTTCTTAGAAAGAAAAGTCAGCTTATCCTGCACTGTTCAAGCATACAGCTGCACCTGATCAAATACGGTAAAAAGTAAAAGCTGAGATCTAAAGGTTCTCAACAAGAGTGGTACCGGAAATACAGAGGCTAGTATAAGGAGAGATTTAGGATCAAATTGACGATACAAGAGGGGAACCAGAGAAAACATGATCAAAACATGATTGGGAGTGGGCGCCGCACAAGCCCCCGCACACAAACCTTACACAATATTCTAGATTATGACAAAGCCGAGATCAGGAATACCAATCAGTACTGGCACAGTCGCGGCCATGAGCTGTGATACGACCTTATAAACCGTAAACACACACACACACACACACACACACACACACACACACACACACACACACACACACACACACACACACACAGTGGGCGCCTGTGACGAGCGGGGTCCCACAGGGGTCAGTTCTAGGACCAGTGCTATTTTTGATATATGTGAACGACATGATGGAAGGAATAGACTCTGAAGTGTCCCTGTTCGCAGTTGATGTGAAGTTGATGAGAAGAATTAAATCGGATGAGGATGAGGCAGGACTGCAAAGAGACCTGGACAGGCTGAACATGTGGTCCAGTAACTGGCTTCTCGAATTCAATCCAGCCAAATGCAAAGTCATGAAGATTGGGGAGGGGCAAAGAAGACCGCAGACAGAGTATAGGCTAGGTTAACAAAGACTACAGATCTCACTCAGGGAGACCATAACACCGAGCACATCACCGGAGGCACACATCAACCAAATAACTGCTGCAGCATACGGGCGCCTGGCAAACCTGAGAATAGCGTTCCGATACCTTAATAAGGAATCGTTCAAGACACTGTACACTGTGTATGTTAGGCCCAGCCTGGAACCCACACCTGGTCAAGCACGTCAAGAAGTTAGAGAAAGTACAAAGGTTTGCAACAAGGCTAGTCCCAGAGCTCAAGGGAATGTCGTACGAGGAAAGGTTAAGGGAAATCGGACTGGCGACACTAGAGGACAGAAGGGTCAGGGGAGACATGATAACGACATACAAGATACTGCGGGGAATAGACAAGGTGGACAGAGATAGGATGTTCCAGAGAGGGGACACAGGAACAAGGGGTCACAACTGGAAGCTGAAGACTCAGACGAGTCACAGGGGCGTTAGGAAGTATTTCTTCAGTCATAGAGTTGTCAGGAAGTGGAATAGCCTAGCAAGTGAAGTAGTGGAGGCAGGAACCATACATAGTTTTAAACAGCTCAGGAAGCAAAGAAAGAGAGGACCTAGTACCGATCAGTGAAGAGGCGGGGCCAGGAGCTGAGTCTCGACCCCTGCAACCACAATTAGGTGAGTATAATTAGGTGAGTACACACACACACACACACACACACACACACACACACACACACACACACACACACACACACACACACACACACAGCACACAAAACAGCAGCAACAGGAACCGTGCCTATGAGAAAAATGGGGCCATTACTGTACAGGTATTAATAAACTGCAGGGCCGAGGGTAGGCCTACAGAATAGGCTGGGTTGGGCCTCTGACACTGGGATGTCACGCACTCCGACAATGACAAAGTGATACGTGTTTAAAGGCAGTGAAAGACTGGGATTTATGTGACTGAAGGTAGGCTGGACTCCCTCAGATGGGGGGACACGGAAGGGGCGCTATCGCCCCTTTCACCCTTACATTACTCCCAACACCCCATCCCCATTATATCCACCTCAGGTACACACACACACCCTATCCCCAACCCCAACCCATTATTGTGGTTATGTGGTTCACGAATAAATATCACAGAATGTTGTTGTTGGGACTGATGTAGTAGGGATCACGGTTCTGGTCTCTCCTCTCCTCTCCTCTCTCTCTCTCTCTCTCTCTCTCTCTCTCTCTCTCTCTCTCTCTCTCTCTCTCTCTCTCTCTCTCTCTCTCTCTCTCCTTTTTTACATTTGAGTGTGAAAATTAGTTTCAACTTGACCTTTTCGTATAAATTACATGATTTAGAGCCTATTATAACATTTTCTACAACACGAAGCCAAGTCATAATAAATATGAATTGACCCAGTGCTGTGTAGCTGACATCTGATTAGCACCGAGATATAATGAAGAAAATACACCCAAAAATAAATGGAAATATAAAGAATAAACAAAGTTTGTGAAGAAGAGATACAGAGCAATCCACTAACTGGGATTTAGTGCCAGGGAAAAAAGTTTTTACCCTTCACGACAAACTGGGGAGCGGAGTCCACCGGTAGCGTCACCAGCAGCAGCAGTAGCGTCACCAGCAGCAACAGTAGCAGTGGCATCACCAGTGGCATCACCAGTGGCATCACCAGTAGCATCACCAGAAGCAGTTGCATCACCAGCAGATGAAGCATCACCAACAGCCGCCTCAAAAAAAAATCTCCACGTGATATTCCATTCTGTGTGGATAACTAGCAGATCCTTCAATCATGTGTGGATAACCAGCAGGTCCCCAGTCATGTGCGTCTAACTAGCAGGTCCTTCAGTCATGTGTGGCTAACTAGCAGGTCCCCAGTCATGTGTGGCTAACCAGCATGTCCCCAGTCACGTGTGGCTAGATAGTAAGTCCCTCAGTCATATGTGGTAACTTCACACAGCGGTACCAGACAAAATACACAGCACCTCCCTCCCTCTTCCTTATTTGACCAGATTCGTCGTCAATATCGATGTGGCAGATATAAAGTGGGTTGCTGGCCCCTCTCAAACCCTCTCAGTCACCACTCCCACTCCCATCCCTTTTAAATAGTTCTGTCTGGAGCTGAATGACCACACGGGTTTAGCGTTTATGGAATAAAAAAATATTAAATAGTTCTAATCTCTTTGCTTTCTCTCTTTACCTTTGATAGCTTTCGCGAGTTTTCCTACTCCTGCAGCCAGGTCTTGATCCAGGTTGTCTTGCGCTTGCCTGATCATCCTGGCTGTTGTTGGCGACCCGCTGGCCCATATCCGTTACAGACTAGTTGATCCGGCACTTGGGCAGAGGTACTTCTCCACTTTCCTTTTGAAGACTTCTATACTTATTCCAGCAGTGTTTCTGATATCTTCAGGTAAGACATTAGTCTGAGACCTCAGATGTTGATATAATGTTCTCTTCTTGTGCCCAAGACGACCCATCTTTTCACTGGATTATTTACATTTTCTCTCACATCTCACTCCAATAAATTATGGCAGTGTGCGGATTTGGGACCACACCCTGAAGGGTCTTCGACGTATATATTATCATCTCTCTTCTATGCTCCAACAAGTAAATATTTAGGACTCTGGAGCGTTCCCAGTTAAGAACATAAGGAAGGAGCACTGCAGCAGTCCTACTGGCTCATACTAGGCAGGTCCAAGCCACCTACCAGCTAAAGCCAGTCAGTTGCAAGTCACATCCACTTAAGAAGGGCGAAGCATTGCATTAGACCCTCTAGCGAAAGCCAGGCAGGTCCAAGTCAGGTCCAGTTATTGGCTGTATGGAGACAGTAAATGATCTCTCTGTTTCAGCTCTAATATCTCTCCTGAACCGAACGAAACTACAAATATTCTTGTCACTGTTCTTTCCATCCTTTTCCTTCCAACATTTTTTACCCCTTTTGTCTTCTTTCTTTCCTCTTCTAATTTTTATCTCCCTATTCTAGTGTCTCGTTTTCCCTTCTCCCTCTTTACTTTTTCTGTACCTTCTTCTCTCCAGTCTTTATTATCAGTTAATTA
Organism: Cherax quadricarinatus; assembly: GCF_038502225.1. Classification (NCBI taxonomy): domain Eukaryota; kingdom Metazoa; phylum Arthropoda; class Malacostraca; order Decapoda; family Parastacidae; genus Cherax; species Cherax quadricarinatus. Next base: position 1,909,898 of record NC_091365.1, read on the forward strand.
TTCTACATTAAAATGAGACTTCTTATCATTGCCTTTTTTACAATCTTATATTAATTAAAATATGAGTTTACCATGTGTTTACAAGTTTACCGTATTATGAATTGATTGTATTACGAATCGATTGTATTACCCACTGTTTGTATTACGAATTGACTGTATTACCCACTGTTTGTATTACGAATTGATTGTATTACCCACTGTTTGTATTACGAATTGATTGTATTACTCAATGTTTGTATTACGAATTGATTGTATTACCCACTGTATTACGAATTGATTGTATTACCCACTGTTTGTATTACGAATTGATTGTATTACCCACTGTTTGTATTACGAATTGACTGTAATACCAACTGATTGTATTACGAATTCACTGGTGAAGGTTCACATACGACAGTGTTAATTGTGAATTGTTGAAAAATGAGAAACTTGCGCAACTTTTGGGAATACTGGTGAAACATTTCGCCAGGCACTACCTTCCTCAGTCCAATACAAAGAACGGTGGAAGAAGAGGATTTTGAAGTAATCAGTCCCTCAGTCTGGAGTCGATGTGTTCACATCGACTGTTTCAAAATATTCGTATGTTGGAAGAACCTGTACCAAAAATTCCCATGTTGTGATATCTTGTTCGAAAGTTTGTTGTGATAACATGCGATACCCTATTCCAATTGTTCGATTTGGACCATTTGTCCGACTTGGACCATTGACAAAGTCAAGTGTGACTTTGTCAATGGTCCAAGTCGGACCGAAACGTCGTCGTAAGCTTCTCTCTTTTATGTGCGGGTTATTTGTGTATTGTTCCAGTCACGGTATTGTGCCTTTTTGTTATTTATCATTCACATCCTGATTGGCTTCCATTTGGGAGAGAATGTCACAGCATACGAACCTTGTTTTCAACATTTTATCACAAGAAAACGAACGTTTAAAATATCATGAGAATGTGAATGATCACTGATGCAGAGATGTCTTGAGGTCTCAGCCAGAGAGAAGCTCCTGATTCACTCTCACTCTCACCCTCACTCTCACTCTCTCGTCTCGCCCCTCTCCGCTGGCACCCTAAGCCTCCCAGACTATAAAGGAAGAAACAATGTGGAAGAGTGTCTTAAAAAATTCGAGGAAGCGCTTTATGGACGTGCGGGAGACTTAGGAGGGTAGGTCGTTTGGAGACTTTGGTGAGAGTGAGCAGATCTGGGGCTCTCAAGAGGAGGAATAGTTCTCCCCCGGAGACTGGGGGGTGCAAGGAGTAGGAGGGGTGGAGTAAAGACGACGGGGAAAGGTGGAACTGATGGAAGATGAGATATACGTGGGGGATCGAAGACAACATAAACAATATGAGAGAAATTGCGTTCAAATACAAGATACTGAACTAAGTTCTAAGTGTAAGCTTAGAAAGTAGCTGGAGGAAGATAACAGTTCAAACTCTTAACTATTACAAGCTCTGAAAATGCAGCTTGTAAAACATAACGGAGTAATTCTCATGTTTAATTCTGTAGAACCGCTGAGAGAGAGAGAGAGAGAGAGAGAGAGAGAGAGAGAGAGAGAGAGAGAGAGAGAGAGAGAGAGAGAGAAAGAAAGATAGAATATAATTCAAGACTCAGAGTATGTAAGACAGGTGTGGCAAGGAAGTAGGGCCATGGTTTAGAACCAGGACTGAGGTGAAGACTACATCAGGGATGCTATAACCTCTCTCAAAGACCCACTCACTTCTTACAAACTCCCAAACTTTTTTGAAGCTCAACTTTTTTTTTTTTAAAGTTTGACACATGTGACTTTCGATTACCTTAGAAAGAATGCTTGTACTTTTTTTGCAATTTGTCAAAAAAATATGAACTGCATGGAAAAATTTTCTTATGTGCTGGGAGTGAGAGAGAGAGAGAGAGAGAGAGAGAGAGAGAGAGAGAGAGAGAGAGAGAGAGCGCTTCACAGAATGAATTCATAAGTTGGTGCCGCCAGACAAATCTAAAAGCACAAGGAGTATCTGTCTATATTATAAACCTTCTTAGTGTTTACCTTCTGGACCCGAGTCAGTGTGTCTGGTACCTCGTCACAAAGTCAACTTCACACACCTACCAAGCCTCATCCCAAAACTAAGCCAAAGCACACCGCATAATAATCCTAAAAAAGAAGGAATGTGCACTGCTCTGAGGATCATCAATAAACCAGCAGCATTACCTGGCATAGGCAGAGAAAACATTGATGATGATTATTATTATTGATGATCACAATAGAGCGAGAACAGGAGTTAGTGTTAGAATGAATGGCAGAAACTTAGCAGTCAAGGATAAATGACGAATTAGCAGTTAAGGATAAACGACGAATTAGCAGTAAAGGATAACTGAAGAATTAGCAGTAAAGGATAAGATGACTGTGAAGAATTACGTGTCGAAACTTTAAAAGAAACGTGGCCAGGAAACTTGCATCATTACGTGTCATACTACTGTGACAGCAGTGGCTGGAAGACTTTGTAGACGGCACAAGTTGCCTTACACAGTGATAGGTGGGTATTAGGCTTGTCAGGGAACAGGACAAGTGTTTCCTGACGCTGGTCTTAGTCATATGATGACCCACAGCTGGAGATGTTGGTCATAACTAACCTGGGACTCATCTACTCTCCTCCAAGTTCATCCCTCTCGACCCTCCATTCCTCTTTGTAGAAACTCGAGCTAATAAAGGGTTCTTGAATCCAAGAAATTAAAATGACCCTGGCCTCCATCGGATCAAACCTGATTACCTCCCATTTCCTAAGCGTTGCATGTCCTCTACGGTTTACACGTCAGGTTGAGACCACTACAAGTCAGGTTAGATTAAAATTGGATAAATTTACATTTAGAAAGGAGCATATCTTATTCCTTGACTCAAGAGCTCTTCACTGGCATCAAGCTCTCAATTCAGAGGGCCACTAGACATTGAAAATAAGGAGACAACATTTCTTAGTTTGTAAAACAGTAAACACTGAAGCATTCTGCAGGAGTGTAGTAGTAGTAGTAGTAGTAGTAGTAGTAGTAGTAGTAGTAGTAGTAGTAGTAGTAGTAGTATAGAAGTAGTAGTAGTTTCCTTGTCATACAGACTGATGGTTAATTATAAACTAAATACAAAAGTAGGTGAGTGAGGAAATCCTCTCTCACCTGCACAAAACAGGAAAAAAAATCCCACAAATTAAAAGATAAATAAATTTGAATGAAACACAACAAAATCCGGCAAGAGACAAGAAACACAATTACACGAAAACAAAACACAATTTTTCCTCGTATTTTTTATTTAATTAAATTTGCTAAACGTTTTAGCGCATGTTTTTAGCGTGTATTATTAATGGAACCTATAATGGGCGGGTTGTGACAGGCTTACTCTCGCCACTCCACTGACTTTACGAAAGAACACTAAAAACATCAACGTGAATAAACAGAGCATTTGCAACATTTTAAAGGCGGTCATCAAAACGCCTTTAAGAAATGTTCACAGCTTCTTGTCGTCTCAGCCCCCAGCTGTCTCCTTCAGCTGTTCTCAACCCAACAACCACCGAGCCTCTATAAGGACCACAGACACACTCATAAAGAATGAGAAACTCGCCTGCTTAGAAGCCTCGGGAGAGCACGTTCTTGCGCCGACCAATTTATTAAGACAGGAATAAATGATTGAGATAAAGTTAAGGACACAGTAGTATATCCTGGACCCATATGGCCGATTTATTGGGGGCCACCTTAACTACCACCTACCCTGGTTAACCCTTGTTTGAACGACAGTATCGCCCGCGACAAATGGTGCCTGAGGTGCACCTAATGACATCGTTAGTCACTTAACTGCATTATCCGCGTTATTTAACGGAAAAATGACGTTTTGCGGTCACGAGGACAGACTGGTAGGATCAGAAACCACTAGATTAGTCAAGGGTGTCACAACAACACGTAAACAATGGCCGCTGGGGAACGACCCACCAACAGTCACGCAAATAAGGGAACAAAAACGATACACATTAATACAAGTCTGATTTCTTCAAGATATTATGACGCATGTCAACCATATTCTCAACCTTAACAAAAATTAATAAATTTAAAGTGACTTAAAATGGTTTGTATCCTGAGAACAATATTTCATGTTAGACCATAATGTAGTGACGATATTTAGCAGTGTATATACTCTCACAGGATGTATATCTCGGTATATATAGTGTATACATTTAGAATTTGTGTTAATCTTCACATCAGGGACTAAAGTATCCCTGAGTAGAGGTTTAAAGACCAGCCGTGTAAATACAAAAGTACCAGCTGGTGATCATTATAACAAGATCAGCTGGGTGATCATTATAACAAGACCAGGTACGTGAACGTTATAAGATCAACTGTGTAAATATTATAAGAATAGCAGATGTGGGAACATAACAGAGATATCATCTATGTAAACACAAGACCAGCTGTATAATACAATCAGCAGTGTAAACAATACAAGACAAGCTATATTTTAAATACCATAACAAAGAGGTAACAAGTGTCGCACTTAGAACACACTAAAACAAAGAGCAATGTAAGAATTAATCACAAACTTTGAAAGAAGAAGCAACACTGTTGAAAAACAAGCAGCTGGTGTGCATAAACGTTCACACATTCCCTATTATTTATTTATATATATATATATATATATATATATATATATATATATATATATATATATATATATATATATATATATATATATATATATATATATATATATATATATATATATATATATATATATATAATATATATATATATATATATATATATATATATATATATATATATATAGCCTATATATATATATATACACACACACACACAAACAGACACACACTCTCTCCTAGGTCGTCCACGGTGCCTCTCCGTCTACCCTGAGCAACCCTGATATAAGACGGTACGAGCGATAAACAAGAGGGTCGACTTATGACCCAACATCAATACGGGGTAAGGATGGCAGAGTCTGTGGAGAACCACCACCACCCCTATCACCACCACCACCACCACTTCTATCACAGTCACCCGGGATGGTGGATGCTGCTAATAGTAACCCCCCCGTTTTCCAGGATAACCTTAAAGGACGAAGATTGATCTAGCTACGTCTTCCAAGGAGACGCTCAAGAAACGATGGCACACAGCATAAGAGTCAAGGACAACCCTTATTATGATGCATCTTTCTCGCCTGCGTTCCAAGGAGTACAGGTCAAAGGACTTCAAACGGTCCCAGTAATCGAGGTGCTTGGCTGTACTTATACGTGCAGTGAAGGTTCTCTGTATATTTCCCATGACTGCAATTCCGCCTGCCTTGAAAGATGCTGTTGGTGTACAACAATATTCCAGCCTAGAGAGAACAAGCGACTTAAAGAGGATCATCACTGGCTTGGTATTCCTTGTTTTGAAGGTTCTCACTATGCATTCTATCATCTTTCTCGCAGTTGTGATAATGACACTGTTGTGATCTTTGACAGCAAGATCCTCTGACATTATCACTCCTGAACCTTTCACATTAGTTTTTCACTCTATTGTATGATTTAGAACTTGTTATACACTCCGATCTAGCTTTTATTTTCCCTAGTTGTACCACAACGGAGTAACTGAAATCTGACCTCATTGAACTTCAAATTGTCTTCTGTGTCCCATTGGAAGACTGAGTTTATATTCGAATGCAGATTTACGATGTCCTCAGTGGATGACACTCACGCAAATTCTAGTTTCTGCATTATCAAGATATTCCCTCAAGAGCGATCTCTCGATGTTTGTCCATCACTAGTGAGTGTGTGTGAGAGAGAGAGAGAGAGAGAGAGAGAGAGAGAGAGAGAGAGAGAGAGAGAGAGAGAGAGAGAGAGAGAGAGAGAATTATGGAGAGAAACTGAACAGAAGTTTTTAACAAAATTGGATAAATCAACAGTGGGCTGTTACCCTATTCTATATAACAGTAACACAGTAAGAACAAAAGCTAACTATAAGCGATGATTCCTTGTCATATACCATCACGCAGGATGGAGTTACAGGAGAGGGGAATGGGGAGTGAACGGAGAGTGGAGAGGGGAATAAGGGGAGAGAGAGAGAGAAGGTAAGGGGAAGGGAGGGTACCATGGAGGTGACCACCCCACAAGACCACCAGAATGAAGGGTAATTTTGGAGCTTTTTATGTGATGTCGTGGACGACAGTTGTTGTCTTGTGTGTTGAGTCGCAAATGTAGCGTGAGGCAGAGAGAGCAGGAGAGCCAGGGTGTAGTGCCCCTGGAGGAGCCAGCAGGTGCAAGGTGCCACCAAGGTGACGCCAGCACACTAGGTGGCAGGTGAGGAGGAGCATGAGAAGCAGTGACGAGTGAAGGAAAGAGCGTAGGAGAGGTGAAGAGGATGTGGAGGTACACGTAGGTCAGTGAGAAGGATGAGAGATGAGAGGTAGGAAGAATGAGAAGGGAAGAGGTGAGGAGAGGGGAAAGGTGAGAAAGATGATTGAGGTTAAAATTTCTGAGCAGCACTTGACTGATAGTGTCTAAGACTTCCAAGGAAACAGACTGTTGCAGCAGTGACGACTAGTGTCTGCTGAGGTAGTGGCAGTTATTGTAGTGGTAGTAGCAGTGGTAGAGCTTCCTCCCTTGTGGGGAGAAAGTTTGGGAAGAAACTGTAAAGTGGGAGCAAGCAAGTCTTGGTCAGGGAGCTGAGGAGTCACCAACAACAGGAAATGAGAGAACTACAACAGCAATTACAAAAATGGAAACGAGAGCTCTGTACTTTTTGTGCCCTGAGGAGACAAGGTAAGAGGCAGGAAGTGAGGAGGAGAAAGGAAGGAAGGGAAGGAAAATAAAGTGCGAAGAGAGAATAAGAAAAACAATAGCATAATAAAATAGGTATAAGCAAGATCAGAAATAAATACGGAGAATAATTAAAGAGAATGTGATGCAAAGGGAGAAGAAAGATGGGAAATATAGAATAAAGAAGGAAGAAGTATAGAGGAAAATTGGAGAACAAGGGAATGACAGTAGTGGAATTGAAAAAGGAAAATATAAGTAAAATATATAAAGGACAAAGAAGATCAAATTAATAAAGGGAGGAGAGAATGAAAAAGAGAGGTATGGGAAAAACTGAACTAAGTGGATAAATAGGAATAGAAAAGGGATACAAGAGAATACAAAATCACAATACCATAGCTGGAACAACTCACCAAACACCCTCACTAAGGAGGACGTTTCGGTTCATTCTGGACCACTGACGTTTCGGTCCATGAACCATTGACGTTTCGGTCCATCATGAACCACTGACGTTTCGGTCCATCATGAACCACTGACGTTTCAGTCCATCATAAACCACTGACATTTCGGTCCATCCTGGACCCTTGGCAAGTCATAACTGGACATGATAATGGACCAGGATGAAGCGAAACGTTGTGGTCAGGCTCCTCTCCCAAGTGTGTGATTTTCGTGAGAGGACACAGTAGAAGAAGATAAATATAACAGTGGAGAATAAAAGTAGAACTAGAATAAAGAGGAGAAATGGGATAAATAGGGCATAAATATGTTAGAGAGGAGAAAGAAGAGAGGACAGGTGTGTGAGTCAACGGGTTATGTCATCTCTAAGTGGCCCCGCCTACTCTTCATGCTCCACCCATCACGCGACACGCCCAGTAAACACGCCCACAACACTAACAAAACTCACACCAACACGCGACACAATAACTTATACACAGAGCGAGGGATAAAAAAAAACAGAAACTGTGAACTTGGAGTTTAAACTTGGAAGTGTTGTGTGTGTGTGTGTGTGTGTGTGTGTGTGTGTGTGTGTGTGTGTGTGTGTGTGTGTGTGTGTGTGTGTGTGTGTGTGTGTGTGTGTGTGTGATGTGTGTGTGTGTGTGTGTGTGTGTGTGTGTGTGTGTGTGTGTGTGTGTGTTTACCTCCTTTAGCAGGGTTTGGCACGTCATATCCAGTCTAGAGGTGTGAAGTACAGTGCCTGTACTTTGAATACGAAGTCCAGTGCCAGTACTCTGAAGGAGAGGTAGGGATGTTAGACTTGGAGGTGGGAAGTATAGTGCCTGTGCTCAGAGAGGTGAGGATGTTACAGTGTGGAGGGTCATTTAAATTACGATATCTATACTATTAATGAATTGCGATATCACGCTATCAATGGCTTCTCCGCAGCTGAGTGGGGTTACGGGTGTGTCAGAAATTCCGGAGATGGAAAGAAGGAAAAATTAATTCCAATTGTCAATGTTTAGTCTGACTAACGGCCATCTCTCTCTCTCAAATACACACACACACACACACACACACACACACACACACACACACACACACAAACACACACACACACATACACACAGAGCAGCCATAATGAATGCCTGCATGTAGCAACTTGGCAGACAATGGCACTGACGATGGTGACGATGGTGAGGCAGACGTGGAGACAAAGGCTCGTAATTTGTGGACTCGTCATTAGTATTCGCGGTGACGTCACAGCCTGTCAATCACCATTAGACCAGTCAGGGTGAAGGCTGCAGTTGCCAGTTTTGCAGCTTCGTAGCAGCAGGAGCAGCGGCTTTGTGGTGGTAGCAACGTAGCAGCAACTGCTTGATGGTATCAGCAGCAGGAGCAGCTTCGTGGCAGCAGTGTAAGCAGCACCAGCTTGGTGGTAGCAACATAGCAGCGGGAGCAGCTTCGGCGTATCAGCAGCAGCAGGATCAACACAACTATAAGAGTAACAGAATCAGCGTGAAACATCACCTGTCCTCTAACACTCCTCTGTTACTAATATTCACCACCTCTCTGTATACACTGTCAATGCTGCCTGAGGGACACGACTCACGCTTTGTCAAAACTACAAATATACTCTTTTTCAATTCAGCGATACTGTTCTTGAGCAGTATGGTTGTTCTAGACGCTGTTCTCCAACAGAATGGCTGTTCTCCAACAGCTCGAAGAGTCCCACACTAATAATCCAACCTTCACGAAACTCTACTAAGCCTAAGAACGTTAGTATTACGTCGTGTATAAACACTGAACTATCGTTAGTTAACGTTATTATGTTGAGTGTGCAATGACAACCATAACTATTTAAGAAGTGTGTACAATGACAACTATAACTAGCTAAGATGCTGTGTGTACAATGACAACTATAACTAGCTAAGATGCTGTGTGTACAATGACAACTATAACTAGCTAAGATGCTGTGTGTACAATGACAACTATAACTAGCTAAGATGCTGTGTGTACAATGACAACCATAACTAGCCGTTATAATATTGTGTGTACAATGACAACCATAACTAGCCGTTATAATATTGTGTGTACAATGACAACCATAACTAGCCGTTATAATATTGTGTGTACAATGACAACCATAACTAGCCGTTATAATATTGTGTGTACAATGACAACCATAACTAGCCGTTATAATATTGTGTGTACAATGACAAAATCATCATTAGTAGTGTGGTCGCTTGTGTGTTTCACTCACAGAAGACAATGAAGAGTGCCAGCTGCCCCTTCCTCAGTTACAACTCCCTGTATGAACTTCTCATCCCACAGAAGCAGCGGCAGCAGTAGCAGCCTCCTGGTGGTCGCAGGCACTAGGGTACGCGAGTGGATGTAGGGAGAAGTACAACAACTACAAAAAAAAAAAAAACTCGGCCATAGTGACGGTGTGGGACCATAAAATCTGGCGTGATCAGCAAACCAGGTAGTACCAGCGGGCTGGCGTTCTCTCTTAAATTGACAGCCTTCCGCCGGCCTTCCCAATAAACTGGGCATTAACTGACATGGCCAGAACAAAACCACTGGCGCTTTATAATTAAATGTGTGATGTTGCAAAGCGAGCCCGGGGGCCGTCCGAATATATCAAAGTAGAATTGGACAGTGCAGACCAGCGTCCACCTGGCGTTCAGCTGCTGCGGCAGGGAGAATGAGGAAGTGAGGATGTATGAGGGAAGGAGGAAGAGGAAGGATGCACGAGGAAGATGCAACGGGCAAGAGATGAGGGAGGAAAGAAACGCGACAATGAAAGCACATTATAACGTAGGTTTGAAACAAATATATAACACTGAAGAAGAATGTAAAAAGGTAAACAAACAGGTGACGAATAGAAATAGAGTATAGGATATAGAGAAGCAGGGAGGAAGAGGGTTCAGTAGAGGAGGAAGACACAGCACGAAGATAACGACGGCAGGATAAATTAAAGGAAGACTTCACGGCAGAGTGAACCAAAGACACAACAGCCACAGAAAACCGTCAAGAACAGACGGGGCAAACAGATATAAAAGAGAGAACAGAGAACGGGAGGACCATCACAAACCTTCTGATACAACATGAATATATATTTCATATTTACAAGAATATTTCTTCGTCTTTGTATTAAAAAAAATATCAATATCACCATAAGTCTTATTTTACCCTCAATATCATCAATATTATCAACAGTATAAAACTACGGAACAGTAGCAACAGTATCTGTTGTTTGACTGGAACCAACAGTAGCAACAGTTAACATTGGGAGTCAAAGCAATAACAGCAGCAGCAGTAACAGCAGCAGCAATAACAGCGGCAGCAGTAACAGCAGCAGCAGGAACAGTAACAGCAGCAGGAGCAGTAACAGCAGCAGCAACAGCAGCAGCAGCAGTAACAGCAATAGCAGCAGCAGCAGTAACAGCAATAGCAGCAGCAGCAGTAACAGCAGCAGCAATAACAGCAGCAGCAGTAACAGCAGCAGCAATAACAGCAGCAGCAGTAACAGCAGCAGCAGTAACAGCAGCAGTATTAACCGCAATACTTGCAGCACAATAGCAGTTAATAGTATTAGTTGCAGCAGCAGAAATAAGTGTACAGTTTACTCTGGTAGTCATTTGCACATAGGGAGGGTATACCTACTGTGATACACTTGTGGCAAACTGTTATTTATTGCATTGCAGCTTAACGGAGCCAAAAACTGTATAATACAATAGTTCATACACGAGATAAATACGATAAAGATGAGGGAGAGAAAGATATTAAAACCCCAATTTAAACGCCCACGAGACACGGTGACCCACTGTCTGACAGACCACGCTCAGGATACCCGTCCGATGGCCATTATTGTGCTCTCCTCTCCTCCTGTGTCAAGAATAGCTGATTATGTGAGGGATAGCCGATTATGTGAGGGATAGCTGATTATGTGAGGGATAGCTGATTATGTGAGGGATAGCTGATTATGTGAGGGATAGCCGATTAGGTGAGGGATAGCCGATTATGTGAGGCACAGAAAACATATCTGGAACCATCCTACACCCCCGGTTCAACCAGTACCATCCCGGCTTCCTACCTTCCCAGCCTGCTCTCTGAACTGCTACTGCTGCCTGTGGCATGGAGCTGGATAATTTCATTTTCTGCCTTTTTAAATAAAAACCTGTGTGTATATAGCGTAATTGTTTCATATCTGGTAAAAAAAAATATATATCCACATACGTGGGATTTTTTTAATGGCTTTTTAACCTCTAAAAATTTGTTTTTACGTTAATGTTTGTTCTAAAGAGGAAGTGAAGTTTTGTTAAGTTCCCGCTTAGCAGAACTGGATATACCTTTGAAGAGTTTCGAGAGTTTCTCTACTCTCTGAGCCCGGCCATGGGCCAGGCTCGTCTTGTGCTTGCCTGGTCAACCAGGCTGTTGCTGCTGGAGCCCCGCTGACCCACATATCCATCACAGCCTGGTTGATTTGGCACCTGGAGATAACTTGTCAGGTTTCGTTAAGGATTGGAAGGATAGATGAATCCTGAAGTACTAGATAGAAAAAAAATACCTACAATAAATAGGTATACACAGTAGATAGGTAAAACTGAAGTTTACAATAGATGGGAACAATATGTGGGTATATACAAGACAGGCGCTCAGAGTAGATAAATGCGTGAAATAGATTGGTACGTGAAATAAGAAAAGAGAATTGCGTAAAACAGATAGAAGGTACCTCTATATTCTATCCACACGTATGATAAAACTCATGGAGCAGGGAGAGAGTAATCTAGTAGCGACCAGTGAAGAGGCAGGGCCAGGAGCTATGAATCGACCCCTGCAACCACAACTGGGTGAGTACACACACACACGTTATATTTAATCATGCTCAACGAAGCGACGTGTGTTTAATGACGTTCCACGAGACGGGGTAAATTCAACGAGCCCAGACGATAAAAATGAAGAAAGTTCTCATTATATTTAAGATGGCAACACGTGTTGCTGATGATGTTAAGTGTGAGCACTCACACCGTCAAGCTGAAGGTTGATGACTCAGTTAATTCTGTCAGTCAAGAGTCCTAGAGAAAACTCAGGGACCCTAAGACCATGGTTCTTCCATTAGTGGGCACCATGACCATGGTTCTTCCATCAGTGGGCACCAAGGCCATGGTTCTTCCATCAGTGGGCACCAAGACCATGGTTCTTCCATCAGTGGGCACCATGACCATGGTTCTTCCATCAGTGGGCACCAAGACCATGGTTCTTCCATCGCACCAAGACCATTGTTCTTCCATCAGTGGGCACCAAGACCATGGTTCTTCCATCAGTGGGCACCATGACCATGGTTCTTCCATCAGTGGGCACCATGACCATGGTTCTTCCATCAGTGGGCACCAAGACCATGGTTCTTCCATCAGTGGGCACCAAGACCATGGTTCTTCCATCAGTGGGCACCATGACCATGGTTCTTCCATCAGTGGGCACCAAGACCATGGTTCTTCCATCGCACCAAGACCATGGTTCTTCCATCAGTGGGCACCAAGACCATGGTTCTTCCATCAGTGGGCACCAAGACCATGGTTCTTCCATCAGTTGCCGCCAAGACCATGGTTCTTCCATCAGTTGCCGCCAAGACCATCGTTCTTCCATCAGTGGGCACCAAGACCATGGCGGTCTTAGCAAGTTTTAAACTACGGACAGCACGAGGGTCATTATGAACAAAATCCAGCTGGACCTCGACATTTTAATATCCAAAATAGTGATCAAGTAAGCTGAGATTGTAGGTAAATGGGTCAGAGACTGATGGTCTGATTACATCTACTCCAGACTGATGGAGTGATTACCTCAAACTCCATCTGGTCTCCACCATTCTTCTTTGTACTGGACTGATGAAGCCACTGTGTGGCGAAACGAGTCTTGAATAAAGATACCCAAGTGTTGTACATGTGTCTAATTTCTCAAGCTGCGAGGACCTTCAAGAAAGCTCCCCGGATGCAAGTGCAGGGTTCCCCATACGTAAAATTGGTGCTGCCCCCTCTCCTTCCTCGGATCACACCTCACAATCATTACCTCCCAAGGCACTGCACTGCACTGTGATGCTGCTCCAACCCCACCAGTTCCCAGCTGTTTCAGAAACAGAAGAGGCTGAGCCTTGGTAGTGGGTCGACCAACACACGAAGGAGAGCTGGGAACGAAGTGGAGATTTATAAGTGAACTACGGAGGAATATTTGCAAGTGTACCTATCACCAGTGTAATACTAGTAGTATAATTTATATTGCCATTTCTCACAGCTGTATAATACATCACTCTAGCACTCGCCATTACTTTCATTATTAATGTAAGAAAAAACTGTATTTCTTCGTGTATTTGTAAATCATTCTTCCCAGTATAATTACCTTGTTATATAAGTGTTCACTAAGAGGAGTGTAAGTGCTATGAAGTGTTCTATCAACATGTGAAGAGGGGAGGTCTCACACCCATCCCCTCAGGGTATAACAGAATGGCCCCTACGGATCTGCCGCTCACCCATGATCACAATAATAATAATAATAATAATAATAATAATAATAATAATAATAATAATAATAATGTACACGGAGATACACACCTCTAGATATATTATTTTATTTACGGGAAGTACTAAACCCGTAGGAGTCATACAGCGCCTAGTTATTGGGACGCAATTACTTTTGGTTCAAAGGAAGTCCAAGTCTTTGGATCAAGAGCCCTTCGTCAGCATCGAGGAACGTCCGTTGAGAGGGGGGAAAGCATACTGAAGCCGGTATTTCCAGATGATTACCTGGTCAACCAGACTGTTGCTGCTGGCCCACACTAAAGTGCAGACAAGTCCTCATCACCTATCTTCCTCTACTCGCCCTATCACCCATCTTCCTCTACTTACACCGTTACATGTTTTCTCCTACGTAGTTATTAGTCATCTGATCATGCCTTAAATCACTCCAAACCAGCAGCCAGAAAGTAGCGAGGACATAAGTAAATAGTAGGACGGAGCGTCCCTGAGTGGCGTGAGGGACGGAGCATCCCTGAGTGGCGTGAGGGACGGAGCATCCCTGAGTGGCGTGAGGGACGGAGCATCCCTGAGTGGCGTGAGGGACGGAGCATCCCTAACTGGGTGGCGTAAGAGACGCTGCATCTTGCAACGTAACGCGAGGTCGGGAAGAGAGAGGGAGCCTAAGAGACAAGATTCTTAAATGGAAGAAATTAAAGGTACGCGAAATCTACACTTGATACCTTGAAACCTCTCATTCACCGCATCTTGTAAATAAGTGGAAGTGACGGGGCGGGGCAGTACGGTGCGATGCGGGACAGGATGGAGTGTGGGGAGGGGCGGGGAGAGGCTCGCGGATAGATCCCCGGCTTCATACTGAGTGATTACCGAGTGTGGTCATTTTAATGCGTGCGGCGGGTGGTGGGGTGGGTAGCAGTGTCCTGTACCCGCACTGATGGACGGTGTCATCACTGACAACAACCAACACTATTTCCAAACCGTTTACTTTTATCTCGCTGAAAATCCAATTTGTGTTATATACAATGTGGTGTCTTTAACCAGGTCGACCTGGGTGAAATTGATTGCTACCAGCTGTAAGGCAGGATCACCAGAGGTAAACACACACACACACACACACACACACACACACACACATACTGGAGGAAGGATCCATACATAGCTTTAAGGCTATTGGAGCACGGAGAGAGTGGACCTAGTAGCGACCAGCGAAGAGGCGGGGCCAGGAGCTAAGACTCGACCCCTGCAACCAAAATTAGGCACACACACACACACACACACACACACACACACACACACACACACACACACACACACACACACACACACACAGCAGCAGCATCCAAATTCAACGACCTTTCAGTTCTAATAGATAAAAGTCCGGTATATATGGGATGTGGATCACATATGCTCGTTATAAATGGATAGTAACTGTCAGGTGTCTTCATTTGTAAATTACTACAGCAGGCAGGGTTATATAGAACCTGATGTGGAGGTACTGTGTAGTGTTAGGTTACTACTCCCGCCCTCTACTCCTTTCCACTTCCGTCTACTGCTGCTCTCAACTTCTCTCCATTCAGGTACACTGCCCCTTCTACAATGCCACCCTCCATTGCACCTCCAGCGCCGCCTTCCACTTCCCCACCACGTAGGATAACGCAGTACGAATTCGTATACTCATAAAGAGCTCATAATGTTGGAGGAGTTGTGAGTAGAAACAACAAAGCTCTCGCTCCCCCTGCACCCAGCCTCATGTTTCATCGTCCCGGAGTATACGCTAGACTTGTCACCTTTGATATATCACTGGTGCGATATAGCCGCCTGACATGATCTAGGGCTCTGCTAACTAATATATTACCCTCCACCAGCTGCTGTTATTACCCCAAACATGGAGTTATTACCCCAAACATGACCAACGGAAAGCATTGCATGAAGGTTAGTCAAGCAGGCGAGACCCGTCGCTGGCAGTGTGTTTCATACGTCACACACACACACACACACACACACACACACACACACACACACACACACACACTGATAAAGCTCATAGAGCAGGGAGAGAGTAGACCTAGTAAGGACCAGCAAAGAGGCGGGGTCAGGAGCTGTAAATCGACCCCTGCAACCACAAATAGGTGAGTATACACACACACACGCGTGTAACACACTTGTAACAAGAGGAATGAAACGTTCAGTATACACACACACACGTGTAACAAGAGGAATGAAACGTTCAGTATACACACACACGTGTAACAAGAGGAATGAAACGTTCAGTATACACACACACACGTGTAACAAGAGGAATGAAACGTTCAGTATACACACACACACACACACACACGTGTAACAAGAGGAATGAAATGTTCCATCTGCGAAGCAAGCTTCATCAATCGAATACTCGAGACATCAGCGTACATAGAAGACGAGGCAGACGAAATAAAGAGGTAGTCTGGTGTAATCAGTCCGTGAACCTACGTGTACGATGATTAGTCTTCTTACAATTAAGGTAATAGACTGATACCATCAAACTACATCCCCACTTTCTCTACTTCGTCTTCCAGTATTCGACTGATAAATCCTGCTGCGCAGACGAAACGGTTGGTCAATAAAGATTCCAGGTGTTGCACATGAGTCTTACTCATCAACTTTGTCGGTACTGTATACCGTTTATAACGACATATACACATTGCTTTACGGGTAAGCTAACAATGATAGTCTGGATCCTCTGGAAGATGAGGCTGGACCCTATGAAAGACGAGGCTGGATCCTCTGGAAGACGAGGCTGGATTCTCTGGAAGACGAGGCTGGACTCTCTGGAAGACGAGGCTGGATCCTCTGGAAGACGAGGCTGGACCCTCTGGAAGACGAGGCTGGACCCTCTGGAAGACGAGGCTGGACTCTCTGGAAGACGAGGCTGGATCCTCTGGAAGACGAGGCTGGATCCTCTGGAAGACGAGGCTGGACCCTCTGGAAGACGAGGCTGGATCCTCTGTAAGACGAGGCTGGACCCTCTGGAAGACGAGGCTGGACCCTCTGGAAGACGAGGCTGGATCCTCTGTAAGACGATGCTGGATCCTCTGGAAGACGAGGCTGGATCCTCTGGAAGACGAGGCTGGACCCTCTGGAAGACGAGGCTGGACTATCTGGAAGACGAGGCTGAATCCTCTGGAAGACGAGGCTGGACCCTCTGGAAGACGAGGCTGGATCCTCTGTAAGACGATGCTGGACCCTCTGGAAGACGAGGCTGGATCCTCTGTAAGACGATGCTGGATCCTCTGGAAGACGATGCTGGATCCTCTGGAAGACGAGGCTGGACCCTCTGTAAGACGAGGCTGGACCCTCTGGAAGACGAGGCTGGACCCTCTGGAAGACGAGGCTGGATCTTTTTCACTTAATACCTCGTAAACAACCTAGTGTTTTTAATTAAATATTAGAACTATTATTAGTAACACTTGTAAGTCCTAACCCCCCTCACAACTGCTTTTATATTCCTGCTACAGATCAATACGAGTTTTTCTTGTCTGAGGTGGTGCACCAACAATTGAACCTCCTTCATGAGGTGTGAGGTGGTGCACTAACAAGTGACCCTCCTTCATGAGGTGTGAGGTGATGCACTATCATTGGAACCTCCCCATCAGGTGTGAGGTGATGCACTATCAAGTGAGTCTCGGTGAGCGCTCTCTGCCCTCCACCAATTAATCGACAACTTGTGAGAGGTACACACACTAAACAGGTTTGTCAGCCTTCATAAACATAACGGGTTTCGCCTTTCGTAGTTTTTTGTCTTCATCTTTTTTTTAATTCATTCTCTCTCTCTCTCTCTCTCTCTCTCTCTCTCTCTGTAGGCAGGACTTTATAAGATAACTTATCATACACACTTATTTCCATTTTACATCTGCGTTACTCAGTCTACAAGGCGAGGGTCGGGTACACTGAGGCCAGAATAAACATTAATGATACCGAAGAGCTGCAGGAAGACTAGGAAATACTTCTTTATCCCCAGCGTGAACCAGAAGTTGAATGACCTAGAAGAGGAAGTGGTGGAAGTAAACTCCATACTATACACCGTTCTAAGAATAGGTACGATTGGATCCAGTAGGAAAGGAATTGGTGGAAACCGGTAGTATGCAGTAAGAGGTGGGTAACAAGGACGAGTGTTCATTCCTGCAATCATAAACAGGTCAAGCGTAAATACGGAAGTGCACACAAAACAAACAGGATCCATTTACAGCTTTACGAAGAGGTACGGTAAGGATCTTGTAGCCGGAAGAGTGGACCTAGTAGTAACCAGCGAAGAGATGGGTCCAGGAGCTGTGAACCGTCCCCTGCAACTACATATAGGCGAGTACATGTGATCACACAAAATAACAATCAAGAACGAGTACGAGGGGAAACCAGAAAGAGAAAGAGGAGGAGGAGGAGGAAATATAGGAGGTTGTGTCTACTACGTGAGAAACTGAAGCAGCGTAACAGATGAAAATATCAGAGGACAAGAAAGATAAACAGTGCATCCTGTTGGAAGCTGACAACATCGTCGTGACAACAGTACCAACATCTTTACCGTTACAACAGTGCCAGCATTTTCACCGTGACAACAGTACCAACATCTTCACCGTTACAACAGACCAACATCTTCACCGTGACAACAGTACCAACATCTTCACCGTTACAACAGACCAACATCTTCACCGTTACAACAGTACCAACATCTTCACCGTGGCAACAGTACCAACATCTTCACCGTTACAGCAGTACCAACATCTTCACCGTTACAACAGTACCAACATCTTCACCGTGACAACAGTACCAACATCTTCAACGTGACAACAGTACCAACATTTTCACCGTGACAACAGTACCAACATTTTCACCGTGACAACAGTACCAACATCTTCACCGTTACAACAGTACCAACATCTTCACCGTTACAACAGACCAACATCTTCACCGTTACAACAGACCAACATCTTCACCGCTACAACAGACCAACATCTTCACCGTTACAACAGACCAACATCTTCACCGTTACAACAGACCAACATCTTCACCGTTACACCAGACCAACATCTTCACCGTTACAACAGTACCAACATCACCGTTACAACAGTACCAACATCTTCACCGTTACAACAGTACCAACATCTTCACCGTGACAACAGTACCAACATCTTCACCGCTACAACAGACCAACATCTTCACCGTGACAACAGACCAACATCTTCACCGTTACAACAGTACCAACATCACCGTTACAACAGTACCAACATCTTCACCGTTACAACAGTACCAACATCTTCACCGTTACAACAGTACCAACATCTTCACCGTTACAACAGTACCAACATCTTCACCGCTACAACAGACCAACATCTTCACCGTTACAACAGTACCAACATCACCGTTACAACAGTACCAACGTCTTCACCGTTACAACAGTACCAACATCTTCACCGTTACAACAGTACCAACATCTTCACCGTTACAACAGTACCAACATCTTCACCGTGACAACAGTACCAACATCTTCACCGTTACAACAGACCAACATCTTCACCGTTACAACAGTGCCAACATCTTCACCGCTACAACAGACCAACATCTTCACCGCTACAACAGACCAACATCTTCACCGTTACAACAGTACCAACATCTTCACCGTGACAACAGTACCAACATCTTCACCGCTACAACAGACCAACATCTTCACCGTTACAACAGTACCAACATCTTCACCGTTACAACAGACCAACATCTTCACCGTGACAACAGTACCAACATCTTCACCGCTACAACAGACCAACATCTTCACCGTTACAACAGACCAACATCTTCACCGTTACAACAGACCAACATCTTCACCGTTACAACAGTGCCAACATCTTCACCGCTACAACAGACCAACATCTTCACCGCTACAACAGACCAACATCTTCACCGTTACAACAGTACCAACATCTTCACCGTTACAACAGTACCAACATCTTCACCGTTACAACAGACCAACATCTTCACCGTTACAACAGACCAACATCTTCACCGTTGCAACAGCACCAACATCTTCACCGTTACAACAGTACCAACATCTTCACCGTTACAACAGACCAACATCTTCACCGTTGCAACAGCACCAACATCTTCACCGTTACAACAGACCAACATCTTCACCGTTGCAACAGCACCAACATCTTCACCGTTACAACAGCACCAACATCTTCACCGTTACAACAGTACCAACATCTTCACCGTTACAACAGACCAACATCTTCACCATTACAACAGTACCAACATCTTCACCGTTACAACAGTACCAACATCTTCACCGTTACAACAGTACCAACATCTTCACCGTTACAACAGTACCAACATCTTCACCGTTACAACAGACCAACATCTTCACCATTACAACAGTACCAACATCTTCACCGTTACAACAGTACCAACATCTTCACAGTGTGGACGGCATTAACAAAGCTACGACTCTCTTCTTCATTAACATCTAGTATTAATGTAGCTATGAAATAAACATAACAGAAAGCTAGAAAGAGCTACGGTATTTCCACCTCAACCAACATATGAATTATTGGATGTGTGAGTCAACATTTCCTTGTATATCCAGTACAACCAGCAGGAGGCGTGGCGCTGCCCTTCTGACCTCACTCAGGACCTTCCTGACGGAGGACAAGCCTCCTCCAGTGCTTAGTTCATCTTTGGTGTGTCGTGACGGTCGCCGCCTACGACGGTACGAACCCTGCCTCTTCTTTGTCCCTAAGCTCGTAGGTTCGAGTCTCCTCCGGCCTGAGATCAATGTTTGTATATACATCGCTTGTTCTGTCAAGTCTAAACATTCTAATATTCGTTGGTCGGTGCAAGAGGGAGATGAGATGACAATCTGATCACCTGCCTGGTGATGGTTACGCCAGCACCGACAACTTGGAGTAAATGACGCTGAGATGTAGTGGGTAATTAACGACAACGTTTCGCCCACGCTATGAGCTTTGTCATGTCAGTAACGAACACACGAGGAACCCGTAAAACAGGCTGACAGTGAAGAGCAGGAGCATATTTAAATCGACTTCCGCAACCACTGATAGCAGTGTTTTTAGTCTACCTGGAGTCTATTTCGGGGGTCACCGCCCCCGGGACCGGTTTCAGACCAGGCCTTCTGGTTGCTAGTCTGATCGGCCAGGTTGCTGGTGTCAGGTGCACGCAGTCCAATAAATACACCACAGCCTGGCAGATCAGACACTGACTTATTCAGTTCCATCTTTAAGGCAGCCAGGAGTATGTTAGTAATATTTCTTATGTATGACGGGAAGGTGTTCAAGTCTTGGTTTCTTTATGTACCAAGTTTTTTCTTAAATGTGCTCATTGCATCCCTACTTTTCACTGGAGGTATTTTGGACCGTCCGCTAAGCCTCATGCTTTAACAGGGAGTAATTTCTGTGTGGAGATTTGGGAACAATCCCTCTGGTATTTCCCATGTACATCTCTCGCCTAAGTTCCAAAGAGTACAGGCTGAGAGACTTTAAACGTTTCCAATAATCTAGGTGCTTGACAAAGCATAATGAACAGTGAAAGTTCTTTGGAGAAAGATATTTGGGAGAGTTCTGGGGTATTATTTCAATGTATTTACAAAGCAAGGAAACAGTTTAGTTATCCTGTGTATTAAACATATTCCATTTTAAACATTATCAGGTTTACAGTCATTATCAATTTGTTACTGTCATCACCAATTCACTATTACATAAATCAAAATCACAAAGTGAAACCATTTTCACATTTCGCAATCCACATCAATAATTCGTTCAGTGTCATGGGCAGTGTCAGCAAATTTAGACTAATGGGGAAATATCCCTAATATTTATGCCGAAAGAAATACTGGATTCTAAATCAGGCAAGCACTCTGTGGGAGGAGTAACACCCCTCTCACGGCGCTTTACCCCTAGACACAAACCACTCAACACCCACAAGAAGTTAAGGTGACCCAGCGTCTGTACGGAAAAGAAGGGAGGAGTGTTTGGGAAGGGGTAAGGGAGAGGTACATGGTATTAGGAGGGATGGGAAGTGATGGGAGGGGCGAGAGGCCATTGGGGAGAGACTAAATGTGGGTAGAGAGGATTTCCAGAGACCAGACAGGTGTATGACCCTCCATTCATGCATGCATAATGCCAGCACCAACAGCACGCACCCCTCGTTGGTGTTCTGGTGCGACGTGACATACTCAGCCTGGTGCATGCAAATGTTATGTGGCACCCCCAGGGGATGTGGCACCCTGGGAGCTGACACCCCGAGGGGTTACACCCTGGGGGTGACACCCAAGGGGTCTCAAACCCCATAGCAACATGAACAGTTAAACACGAACACAGGAACAGGTCAGCCTGAACAGGCCAGCATGACCAACAGACGAACGGAGGAGTGACGTATCGAGAACACAAAAAGTAATGGACAAGAGAAAGGGCATAAAGAATGTACGATCAGGCAATGATGATTAATATATATCGTACCTGATGGGCAGGGTCAGGCAACACGACATTCTCCATCAGAGCGAAAACTTGGAGATAAACGTGGCGATACTCTGATCACCTGATGGACATCCCAACCCTGTGATGGACAGCTGACAGCTCTGATGGTCAGGCGAAAATGACCATTCACGGAGCAATGAAAGGTGAATGGATCAGTCGTTGTGCAAAGAGACGAGTGGATCAGTTGCCAGGACAGATGAATGGATCAGCTGTCAGGGCAGAGATAAGTGGATCAGTTATCAGGGCAAAGATGAGTGGGTCAATTATCAGGGCAAAGATGAGTGGATCAGTTGTCAGGACAAAGGCAAATGAATCAGTTGCTAGGACACAGAAATGAATAGATCAGTTGTCAGAAAAGATGAATGGAT
>NC_091365.1:1937500-2012500 GCF_038502225.1 Cherax quadricarinatus
GAGAGTGGCAGGGGTGTGGCTGGGATAAGGGTAGCAGGAGTGTGGCCGGGATGAGAGGGGCAGGGGTGTGGCTGAGAAAAAAGTAGCAGGAGTGTGGCCGGGATGAGAGTAGCAGGAGTGTGGCTGGGATGAGAGGGACAGGGGTGTGGCTGGGATAAGAGTAGCAGGAGTGTGGCTGGGATGAGAGGGACAGGGGTGTGGCTGCCATGAAAGTGGCAGGCTTGTGACTGGCAAGGAATGAAGAAAGATAATGAAGCGAAAGGTTACCTGGATACCTGGAGGTTATTCCGGGGATCAACGCCCCCGCGTCTCGGTCCATGACCAGGCCTCCCGATGGATCAGGGTCTGATCAACTAGGCTGTTACTGCTGGCCGCACGCAGTCCAACGTACGAGCCACAGCCCGGCTGATCCGGCACTGACTTTAGGTATCTGTCCAGCTCTCTCTTGAAGGCAGCCAGGGGTTTATTGGCAATTCCCCTAATGCTTGATAGGAGGCTGTTGAACAGTCTTGGGCCCCGGACACTTATGGTGTTTTCCCTTAGTGTACCAATGGCGCCCCTACTTTTTATTGGGGGCATTTTGCATCACTTGCCCAGTCTTTTACTTTCATAGGGAGGGATTTCTGTGTTCCTTACGACTAAATCACACAAGATGCTACTACAGTAATCAGTAAACTCTGTCATGATCTAAACTACTTCAGTAACAGCTCCTGACATCCACCACTATCACCACTCACCCACAGTACGCTCAACTTTGTTACCGCTTCAAACAATTATGAACTACCGCCCACTATCACCACTACCACCATCCACCACCACTATCACCACTACCACCATCCACTACCACTATCACCACCACTACAAGTCCAGGGCAAAAACTAGTTTTGTCAATAAAATTGCTTACATTAGCGGCGTCCTTCATGTGTCAGCGATAAGCTGTGCTGCTATATACATTATATATTATACATGTTTTTGTATTCATAAATACAGCCGTATAATGTATATTTATTGTCCCTATACACACAGGCAGCCGTATACATAGCAAATTTATACATAAACTAACACACACCAAACATCACAAAACGCACGCAAATAGATGACTATACACACACCCACACATACACACAGTGCAGTGACTGCTAACAGTAATCAGTGGTAGTGACATCGTCAGTGAGCAATAATACGAGTGATAACTAAAGTTATTAGTTAGAAAAAGTCGTGAGAAAGCCTGAAATTATCCATTATCCAAAATTATCCAAACGTTTTGGTCTACTAGGCAGTGGTAGGCCTGAAGCAGTGACGTCACGACAAGTTGTGTGCCATTATACATATAAAGTGAAGTGTATATAATGTGAAGTGTATACTATCATAAGTGAAAAGTGAAATCGCGTGAGGAACGAGGGATGTATGAGCACATGTGGTTATAATCATCACGGATGAAGGATCTCCAAAATAGGGATTTAGGCTACGTACGACGACTACGTCATCACCATCTGGCAACTTGGCACGACCGTTGCCAGGGCAAGTATCACCTATATTGTGGTTTGCATGTCGCAGGCTTGGCTTGGCTTGGCCTTGCATCACTGTTAGATACTGGTCACTCACTCCTGCAAGCTATTACAGTAGTTATTAGTAGTAAGAACACTTAGGAAGCTAGGAAGTCCTCTCTAAACGTGAACAAGGAATAGGATAATAACAGCAATAATTGATACTTAAATCCAGAAAGGACAATAAGCAAAGAGTGTAGCATTTCTAGGAAAGACAGAACAGAGAGGTATAACGGATCTCCCCCCCCCCCTAACCATCCCTCCCTAACACACACACACACAAGGGCAGACACTTATTGAAGCTTTAGACCCTAGTAGCAATTATCGCTTTTTATAACCCAGAATTACTGGTATGTATTAACAGTATCTCCCCACATACCTCCCCCATACACACATACACACACACATACACACACACACACATACACATACACATACACACACACACACACACACACACACACACACACACACACACACACACACACACACACATACACACATACACACATACACACATACACACATACACACACACATACATACACACACATATACACACACACACACACACACACACACACACACACACATTTTCTTGGACTGCAAGAAGGTGTTTGACACAGTTCCACACAAGAGATTGGTGCAAAAACTGGAGGACCAAGCAGGGATAACAGGGAAGGCACTACAATGGAGCAG
The DNA here is from genome assembly GCF_038502225.1 of Cherax quadricarinatus. Classification (NCBI taxonomy): domain Eukaryota; kingdom Metazoa; phylum Arthropoda; class Malacostraca; order Decapoda; family Parastacidae; genus Cherax; species Cherax quadricarinatus. The sequence continues at coordinate 1,939,747 of NC_091365.1, forward strand.
GGAATACTTGTCAGGAAGACAGCAGCGAGTCATGGTACGTGGCGAGGTGTCAGAGTGGGCACCTGTGACCAGCGGGGTCCCGCAGGGGTCAGTCCTAGGACCAGTGCTGTTTCTGGTATTTGTGAACGACATGACGGAAGGAATAGACTCTGAGGTGTCCCTGTTTGCAGATGACGTGAAGTTGATGAGAAGAATTCACTCGATCGAAGACCAGGCAGAACTACAAAGGGATCTGGACAGGCTGCAGACCTGGTCCAGCAATTGGCTCCTGGAGTTCAATCCCACCAAGTGCAAAGTCATGAAGATTGGGGAAGGGCAAAGAAGGCCGCAGACGGAGTACAGTCTAGGGGGTCAGAGACTACAAACCTCACTCAAGGAAAAAGATCTTGGGGTGAGTATAACACCAGGCACATCTCCTGAAGCGCACATCAACCAAATAACTGCTGCAGCATATGGGCGCCTAGCAAACCTCAGAACAGCATTCCGACATCTTAATAAGGAATCATTCAGGACCCTGTACACCGTGTACGTTAGGCCCATATTGGAGTATGCGGCACCAGTTTGGGACCCACACCTAGCCAAGCACGTGAAGAAACTAGAGAAAGTGCAAAGGTTTGCAACAAGACTAGTCCCAGAGCTAAGAGGTATGTCCTACGAGGAGAGGTTAAGGGAAATCAACCTGACGACACTGGAGGACAGGAGAGATAGGGGGGACATGATAACGACATACAAAATACTGAGAGGAATTGACAAGGTGGACAAAGACAGGACGTTCCAGAGATTGGACACAGTAACAAGGGGACACAGTTGGAAGCTGAAGACACAGATGAATCACAGGGATGTTAGGAAGTATTTCTTCAGCCACAGAGTAGTCAGTAAGTGGAATAGTTTGGGAAGCGATGTAGTGGAGGCAGGATCCATACATAGCTTTAAGCAGAGGTATGATAAAGCTCACGGCTCAGGGAGAGTGACCTAGTAGCGATCAGTGAAGATGCGGGGCCAGGAGCTCGGACTCGACCCCCGCAACCTCAACTAGGTGAGTACAACTAGGTGAGTATACACACACACACACACACACACACACACACACACTGTAAGTACGTGCCGGTCAAGCCCCAGGAGGTTGGTGGTCAGGTCACAAGAAGTTGTGGGCAGCAAAGGACCACTGAGGCTACATTACAATGCACAAGCCACCTACCTTTCAGTACATAATAAACCCACACATAATTCCACACAAAATTACACACACACACACACACACATATCCAGACTCACACATACACTCCCCCCCCCTCACCACCGACATCTCACTTCTTCCCCTGATCCCTCCCCTCCCTCGTTCACCCCCCCCCTCCCCCGTTCACCCTCCTCCTCCCCACCCCTCTCCCACATAGTCACAGTTCCTCCACTACCTCCCCCCCACACTCTGACATACACACTACTAACCTAACATACAGAACTAATAGGTTTCCCACTCTGAGGCAATCAGGATAAAACAAAAATGGGTTGTCAGAGAGCAACAAGAAAAACCAAGGGACAGGAGGAGGAAGCTGCAAAGGAAGATTGGGCAGCAGAGCTCATAAAAAGAGATCATGAATGGGAAGAGAAACTAGAACTTAGCATGAGAATGGAAGAGAGGATAGATATGGAAAGCAGGAAGTGGGAGGTGCATGTCAAAGCAGCAGAGGCTAGGATACAGAGTTTAGAAGAGGAACTGAAAAATCTGAAACAGCCTAAAGAACTAAAGAACATTTTGGGATTGACAACAGAGACTGCTACCTCAGCCACAAATAAGGGGACTGTAGGGAAAGAAGGGGCACAACTGCATGGGGAAGCTCTATCAGAGGAGACTGTAGTAAATGAAAGAGCTAAGCTTTATGTGGAGGCCCTAACAGACAACAACAGAGCCCAAGGAAAGCCGAGAAGGGAAAATGACAGGCCACTGAGCCCAAGTACATTAGCCAGTGAAACTGAAGAAAGGAAAGCTGCAGTGCAGGAAACCAAATTAAATGAGGGGATACACAGGGATATGCAGTGGGAGAATGAAAGGGTGAGGTCAGTCTTTGTGTATGGGCTCCAGGAAGTTGAAGAGGAAACATATGAAGCAAGAAAACAAGGGGAAAAAAAGCAATTGAAAGCATCATGAAAGCAATAGGAGAAGACGATATGACCCAGCTGGAAAATTTTCGGAGAATAGGGGGGTTTGTAAAAAAAAGAACCCGGCCAGTGAAAGTGACCTTCAAGGCAGAAGCGACTCGGACCAGGATCCTGCAGGAGAAAGCACGATTAAGGGACATGCCGGCATACAGGAAGGTGTATCTCGACCGCGACAGAACACAAGAAAGGCAGAAACTGAGAGAGATGGTACAAAGGCGAAAGGAGGAAAGAGAGAGGATGGAGAAGACAGACAGGAGATCCCAGACCCAGGAAGAAGATCAAATACAGCCTCCCTCACAACTTCCTATAGAAGCCTCCCAACCAGGTCAACCCCAGTGCAACCAAACACTCTAAATCAAAACACCCATGCCACATCCAATGCCCCCACCCACTACATTACAAACTCCACCCCCACAGCAACAACCCATAGTTCCTTACCAGGTCTCCCACTTCCCCAACCCCAATATACCTCCCATACCACAGTCTTAGAAAAGAAGTTGAAGGTGTGGTATACAAATGCAGATGGAATAACAAACAAGTATGAGGAGTGGCACGAAATAATCAAAGAGACATCCCCAGACATAATAGCACTCACAGAAACAAAACTCACCAGAATAATAACAGACTCAATCTTTCCATCCGGATACCAAATCCTCAGGAAAGACAGAGGGAGGAGAGGGGGAGGAGGAGTTGCACTGCTCATTAAAAACCAGTGGGATTTTGAGAAAATGGAAGGAATGGATGGCATGGGCGAAAGAGACTACTTAGTAGGAACAATCCAGTCTGAGGGACATAAGGTGATAATTGCAGTAATGTACAACCCACCACAGAACTGCAGGAGGCCAAGAGAAGAATACGATGAGAGCAACAGAGCAATGATCGACACACTAGCCGAGTGGCCAGGAGAGCACACATGGGGGGAGCAAAGTTACTAGTTATGGGTGATTTCAATCACAAGGAGATTGACTGGGAAAACCTGGAGCCCCATGGGGGTCCCGAAACATGGAGAGCCAAGATGATGGATGTGGTACTGGAAAACCTCATGCATCAACATGTTAAGAGACACTACCAGAGAGAGAGGAGAGGATGAACCAGCAAGGCTGGACCTTGTATTCACCATGAGTAGTTCGGACATCGAGGGTATCATGTATGAAAGGCCCCTGGGAGCTAGTGATCATGTGGTTCTGTGCTTCGACTACATAGTTGAGCTCCAAGTGGAGAGAGTAGCAGGAATAGGCTGGGAAAACCAAACTACAAAAGGGGGAACTACTCAGGCATGAGGAACTTCCTTCAAGACATTCAGTGGGAGAGGGAACTGACACGAAAACCAGTACAAGAAATGATGGACTATGTAGCAACAAAATGCAAGGAGGCAGAGGAGAGGTTTGTTCCCAAGGGAAACAGAAATAATGGGAAGAACAGAACGAGTCCTTGGTTCACCCAAAGGTGTAGGGAGGCAAAAACTAGGTGTACTAGAGAATGGAAAAGGTACAGAAGACAGAGAACTCAGAAAAATAAAGAAATCAGCCAAAGAGCCAGAAACGAATATGCACAGATAAGAAGGGAGGCTCAGAGACAATATGAAAATGACATAGCATCAAAAGTAAAGACTGACCCGAAGCTGTTGTACAGCCACATCAGGAGGAAAACAACAGTCAAGGACCAGGTAATCAGACTGAGGAAGGGTGATGGGGAATTCACAAGAAACGACCAAGAGGTATGTCAGGAGCTCAACACAAGATTTAAAGAGGTATTTACAGTGGAAAGCAGTAGGACTCCAGGAAATCAGAACAGGGGGGCACACCAGCAAGTGCTGGATGAGGTACATATAACCAAGGAGGAGGTGAAGAAGCTGCTATGCTTCTTGACACCTCAAAGGCAGTGGAAGCAGACAACGTCTCTCCATGGGTCCTTAAAGAGGGAGCAGAGATATTGTGTGAGCCATTAACAAAGATCTTCAACACATCATTTGAAACTGGGCAACTCCCTGAGGTATGGAAAATGGCAAATGTAGTCCCAATTTTTAAAAAGGGAGACAGACATGAGGCACTAAACTACAGACCTGTATCACTAACGTGTATAGTATGCAAGGTCATGGAGAAGATCATCAGGAGGAGAGTGGTGGGGCACCTGGAAAGAAACAAGTGTATAATTGACAACCAGCACGGTTTCAGGGAAGGAAAATCCTGTGTCACAAACCTACTAGAGTTTTATGACAAGGTGACAGAAGTAAGACAAGAGAGAGAGGGGTGGATCGACTGCATATTTTTGGACTGCAAGAAGGCCTTCGACACAGTTCCTCACAAGAGGTTACTGCAAAAGCTAGAGGATCAGGCACACATAGCAGGAAAGGCACTGCAATGGATCAGAGAATACCTGACAGGGAGGCAACAACGAGTCATGGTACGCGACGAGGTGTCAGAGTGGGCGCCTGTGACAAGCGGGGTTCCACAGGGGTCAGTCCTAGGACCTGTGCTGTTCTTGGTATATGTGAACGACATAACGGAAGGGATAGACTCAGAAGTGTCCTTGTTTGCAGATGATGCGAAGTTAATGAGAAGAATCAAATCGGATGAGGATCAGGCAGGACTACAAAGAGACCTGGACAGGCTACAAGCCTGGTCCAGCAACTGGCTCCTTGAATTTAACCCTGCCAAATGCAAAGTCATGAAGATTGGGGAAGGGCAAAGAAGACCGCAGACACAATATAGTTTAGATGGCCAAAGACTGCAAACCTCACTCAAGGAAAAAGATCTGGGGGTGAGCATAACACCGAGCATATCTCCTGAGGTGCACATCAATCAGATAACTGCTGCAGCATACGGGCGCCTGGCAAACCTACGGATAGCGTTCCGATACCTCAGTAAGGATTCGTTTAAGACTCTGTATACCATTTACGTCAGGCCCATACTGGAGTATGCAGCACCAGTTTGGAATCCACACCTAGTCAAGCACGTCAAGAAATTAGAGAAAGTGCAAAGGTTTGCAACAAGACTAGTCCCAGAGCTACGGGGATTGTCCTACGAAGAAAGGTTGAGGGAAATCGGCCTGACGACACTGGAGGACAGGAGGGTCAGGGGAGACATGATAACGACATATAAAATACTGCGCGGAATAGACAAGGTGGACAAAGACGGGATGTTCCAGAGAAGGGACACAGACACAAGAGGTCACAATTGGAAGTTGAAGACTCAGATGAATCAAAGGGATGTTAGGAAGCATTTCTTCAATCATAGAGTAGTCAGGCCGTGGAATAGCCTAGAAAGTGACGTAGTGGAGGCGGGAACCATACATAGTTTTAAGGCGAGGTATGATAGAGCTCATGGGGCAGGGGGAGAGAGGACCTAGTAGCAATCAGCGAAGAGGCGGGGCCAGGAGCTGTGACTCGACTCCTGCAACCACAAATAGGTGAGTACAAATAGGTGAGTACACACACACACACACACACACACACATACACACCCACGCACACACCCACACACACACACACACCCACACACACACACACACACACACACACACACACACACACACACACACACACACACACACACACACACACACACGATAAGGTAGGACTACAAAGAAATCTGAGACAGGCTGCAAGCCTGGTCCAGCAACTGACTCTTGGAGTTAAGACCCCCACTAAGTGCAAAGTCATGAAGATTGGGGAAGGTCAAAGACCGCAGTGTACAGGCTAGGGGTTCAAAGACTGCAAACCTCACTCAAGGGAGAGAGGCGAGTATCATACCGAGCATATCTCCTAAGGCACACATCAACCAAACAACTGATGCAGCACATGGGCGCCTGGCAAACATACGAATAGCGTTTCGGCACCTGAGTAAGGAGTCATTAAAGACTTTGTATACCGTGTACGTCAGGCCCATGTTGGAGTATGCAGCACTAGTGTGGAACCCACACCTGGTCAAGCACGTCAAGAAATTAGAGAAAGTGCAAAGGTTTGCAACAAGACTAGTCCCAGAACTAAGGGGTAAGTCCTACGAGGAGAGGTTAAGGGAAATCAATCTAATAACAATGGAGGACAGAAGGGATAGAGACGACATGATGGCGACATATAAAATACTGAGAGGAATTGACAAGGTGGATAGGGACAGAATGTTAGAGATGGGACACAGCAACAAGGGGACACAACTGAAAGCTGAAAACTCAGATGAGTCACAGGGATGTTAGGAAGTATTTCTTCAACCATAGAGTTGTCAGGAAGTGGCACAATCTGGAAAGTGATGTAGTGGAGGTAGGATCCATACATAGCTCTAAGAAGAGATACGATAAAGTTTATGAAGCAGTGAGAGAGTGAAACTAGTAGCGACAAGCGAAGAGGCGGGGCCAGGAGCTGTGAATCAACCCCTGCAACTACAAACAGGTGAGTACACACACACACAAGAGAGCAGCGCTCAGAAGTAATGAGAATGAAAATATGCCAATATAAAGCAGTGTCTCGCACGTCCGTCTTCATAATATCCTAATGCATGGTGGCGTTGCTGTCCTTTACCAGAAGAGAGGCCCTTGGAGGTGTCCGTGGGGACGTGGGGGAGGTTACCTGGAGGTTATTCCGGGGATCAACGCCCCCGCGGCCCGGTCCATGACCAGGCCTCCCGATGGATCAGGGCCTGATCAACTAGGCTGTTACTGCTGGCCGCACGCAGTCCAACGTACGAGCCACAGCCCGGCTGATCCGGCACTGACTTTAGGTATCTGTCCAGCTCTCTCTTGAAGGCAGCCAGGGGTTTATTGGCAATTCCCCTAATGCTTGATGGGAGGCTGTTGAACAGTTTTGGGCCCCGGACACTTATGGTGTTTTCTCTTAGTGTACCAATGGCGCCCCTACTTTTTATTGGGGTCATTTTGCATCGGATGGGGATACCAGGGAATAGAGGTTCTGTCAGTAAATCTAAACCTTTAACACATTGCTTCCTGCACAGCAACGTGAGAGACTAGAACACTACCAGTTATTCCTAGTTGTTACTGCGGGTTATAGATCAATCTTGGGCATGGTACTGTATCCAGGATTTATTACAGTTTAAAAGCAAACTATAGTCTGCCCATCACTCTTGTCTTATTTACTTCATTTACTCTACCGTAAAAACTCCGGGATTTTTTTTAATAGAGGATTTGTCATCCCTAAATCCCTGCTGGGACCCCTTACTGTGTGTAGGACTCTTGTCACCCTCCCCCCCCCCTTCCCTCGCTGCATTCAACACCTCAACGCCAACATCCCCCTGTTGCATCAACACTATAGGCCTACCTGGAAGGTGTTCCGGGGGTCAACGTCCCCGCGGCCCAGTCAATGTTGACATATCCTAAGGATTCTATCAATCATTCACTCGTTTAAAAGTGTCTCCACCAGACTACTGCCCACTTCCTGCAGAATCCTTTCATTCATTCACTTCCCGATGGATTAATTCCTTTCCAAACTTGATGAACCAGTTCACTTCCTGAGTGGCCGCACTGGTTCTCCAGCAGACAGGTTCAACCACTCGCCGCAGAGTAGCTTCCTCGCGGCTCTGCTAAGGAGGCTTCGCAAGACAGCAAAGGATTCGGATTCTCTTGGCTCGTCACCTATTGTCCCGTTCCACTTCTTCCTGACACTACCACAGCTTTAGTTATTAATCAGACGATCAAGTGGACAGACACTGTCATTAATCAATGTTTCAACTTTCATCCACACTTACTCGCTGTACCATAACTCGATTGCTACTGCACTCATCTCACACACTGAGATCCGTGGTTCGATCTCTGGTATGGGTGGAAACATTAGGACGTGTTTCCTTAAGACACCTGGTGTCCCTGTTCACCTATCAGTCAAACTGGTGTTAGTGGACTGGTGTGGGTCGCATCCTGGAGAAAAAAAACTGACCTAATTTGCCCGAAATGCTCTGCGCAATAAGGGGCTTTCTATATAGTAATATGTCATTGATGTCAACTAGGCTTCTATACCTTGTACATGTACTTATAGAAATAAAGATTATTATTATTATTATTATTATTATTATTATTATTATTATTATTATTACGGATACTGTATCCTTCAAGAAGCCGTGTTCCTAAAGACTAGCCGAGGCCAGGTTTCCGGGGACTGACCGAAGTTAGGTCCCGGGGACTGGCTGAGGTTGGGTTTTGGGGAACCGGGACTGCGTCCTCGTACCTGACCTAACATTGTTATACACAATTTTGTTGTCGATCACTGCAAAATTAAGGTTCGTAGCATTTTAAAATACATTGCAAGATTTGAGAACGTCAATACCCTGTCAACTATTTTGGCAAAAAATGCATATATGTTACGGCAGTATATTCACTCACAGGAGGAGTGCCACTGCAATACAGCCAACATGGTAGTTCGTTCACTGAAATACAGCCATTATGGTAGTTTGTTCACTGCAATACAGTCTGTATGGCATCGTGGTCAATCCAATACAGCCATAATGGTAGTATGGTAATTCTTAGAACATGTGTGACACAGGACAATTATGTTGCTCCTCGGGGCTAAATCAAGATTTGCAAAGAAACAATAATATAATCACAGAAGAAAGTAACAGAGCAGAGGTTAGAAACAGCAAAATAGATGCAGAAAAACAGGAAAGCTATAGTATAAACAGCAGCAGAAGATCGCCAGAAGCAGCTACAACCAGAGCAGAGGGACAAGTGCAGCCAGCGTACAGCCAGCCAAAGAAGGATCAGGCCACCAGCACTGACGCAGCGTAAGTGAGCTCACCGAACCGGCGTCAATTAAGCCCGGAGCTCCTAGAGGGTGGCCGGGTGGTTCAGAGGGTGCCACTCAGCGCTCCGCTATTGTTTACCGAGTGCCACGGAGGAAGCAGTCTCATTGTTGGACGGACGTGGCCCTGTCGAGCCTCACAAGCAGGCACCGTCCCCCACACCCCCAGGGTGCCACCCTCAACGCCCTCACCCCTCGCACGGCACCAACACTCTTTCATTACCCTTGCCCTCAGGAGGAGATGCCACTCCTACTCCTCCTATTCTACCCCTTACTCCTCTTCTTTCTCCTGTTATTTTCCCCTTTCTCTTCCTTGTCTTTCCCGTACTCTTCCTCCTCTTGTCCTCAACTTCTCTTCCTCTTTTCTCTCTCCTACCCATTTTCTCTCGGTCTTCCTTCTTATCTTCCTTACAAATCATCGTCGTTCTTATCCTCCTCCTCCTCCTTCGTTGACCTTCAAACTGAAATGGCAGCGATAATGTGTAATTCCGAGGTCCTACCTCAACAATACCTGAAGTGGCAGAGGTTGCTTGCGACTCAGTGCATCACTATTATTATTATTATTATTATTATTATTATTAATGTAAAAGTAATGTGACATTTAATTGTGGCAAGGTTACGCTCTCCAGGAGCTTTGTCAAGCCGTTACAAACAATACAAGGACAATACATAGGCGTCCATGTATTGTTCGTAACGGCTTCACAAAGCTCCTGGAGAGCGAAACGTTGCCACAATAAAATGTGGCATTAGTTACCTAACATATTGTCGTTAATTTTACCAATATTATTACATTATTATTATTATTATTACTACTACTACTACTACTACTACTACTACTGTGATTATGGGGGAACGCTAAACTCATAGGGGTCATACAATACCTGAGGAATGAATAGTAATCAAGTTACAGCAAACAATGTGGAAACCAGTGTTCATTTATTACCTCTATAGGCCACCAGATTATATAACTAACATCAGAACTGATCCCGTAGAATTTCAAAAAGATATAGAAAACTTGCGAACTGATGCAGCACCCGGACCGGATACGTGAGAAAAAAGGAGCACTGCGTCAGGCCTACTGGCCCAGGTCCAAGATGGAATTTCTTTTATAAACAAGTGGAAAACACTAGCACACAGTATTCTACAGAGACTTGAGCTAAGATATCGTTGAGATCTCAGAGGCTTTAAAAAGAGTGTAATTCTTCATCTTGTCGGTACTAAATACCACTCATGTACAACGCGAATCATCTCTCATTTTCACTGAAGAAATTTATATATTACTTTCCATGCGATAACTTATTAATGCTTCTCTGGATTGGATTCAAATTTTCAATGATGATATTTATCTGCTTGAGAAACCTATGAAGCAAGTGAGGTACGAGTTGGGCTTGAAAAATACGGGGATATATTTTTCAGGAGCCCTATTTCTCCTCTCTCTCTTGCTTTCTCGACTCACGAAATCGTAATAACAACTACGATATGGGTGAGAATTGAACTCGCGGCGAGTGAGTCTCAAAACTCCAGACTGACGTGTAGCCCAGTGGCTAAGTCGCCGGTCTGAAGTTTCACGACTCACTAGCCGCGAGTTCAATCCCTACCCGTACCGTGGTTTCTTGCTTTCTAGTTTAGCGTACTGTTCAGTGTTGACGACTCCGTCTAGGGCAGGGCATATATAAGGGATGGAACAGAGTGGTCAGGGTGAGCAGTCGACTGCACTCAGGGAAAGCAGTAGACAGGGTAGATACCCCGGGTACTAGCGCCCTCTGCTAGGTACGTACCACACAGCTACTCCCGGTGGTTCCATCAGAGAAAACACGTCCAAAACGAGCGCCTCGGCGCTTCCTGCCGGGCCAATCAGAGAACATAAGTCCACACAACTACACCCCCACCCTCCTCCGGCGAGCCAATCAGGAGGTGAGTGCCAGGTGGGTTGATGTGGGTGCCACTCAGCGTGTTTGTGAGGTGCCAGGAGCAGCGGAGGGCTATTGTTCACCTGCTCACGGCACCGTCCCTCCATACATCCACCCCCACCCCTCACGGCAGCCTCTCTTCCCCTACCCTGCCCCTCATAGCACCCTCTCTCCCCCCTACCCTTCCTCTCACGGCAGCCTCTGTCCCCACCATCACTGACAGCTAACACCCCCACCTCCCCCTCCTCCTACCTCCGGCATCACTGACAACATACCCACTCTCTTCGGCTTTCTTAGCTTGTTCCACTTTTTGCTGACGGTAGATTAGGCTCATTGCTTGTCTTAGAGAAGAGAAGCTAAACAGGGAAGTAGAAGAGAAGGGAGGGGGGAGCAGATGAAGGGAAGCGAGGGAGAGAATGAAGAGCGAAATAAAAGAGACAGAAGGGAGGATGTTAGGATGAGGAGGAAGTGAGTGAGGGAGATGACTGAAGGGAGGGGAACTGGAATGATGTGGAAGGATAAATGGTTGAGGAACGAAAAGGAGAGAGACAAGGTAGGAGGGTGTATGAAGGAGGGCAGGAGGACGGAAGGAGGGGTAGAAAAAAAGACGAAAGATAACTGAATGAAAGGATGGATAAAGAGTAAATGCAGTGATAAAGGTGTAGGTAAGAGTAGGGGGTGGGGAGAAGCTGGGAGAGAGGATGGGGAGACGCTGGGAGAGAGGGTGGGGAGAAGCTGGGAGAGAGGATGGGGAGACGCTGGGAGAGAGGGTGGGGAGAAGCTGGGAGAGAGGATGGGGAGACGCTGGGAGAGGGTGGGGAGAAGCTGGGAGAGGGGGGTGGGGAGACGCTGGGAGAGGGGGTGGGGAGAAGCTGGGAGAGGGGGTGGGGAGAAGCTGGGAGAGGGGGGGGGGAGACGCTGGGAGAGGGGGTGGGGAGAAGCTGGGAGAGGGGGTGGGGAGAAGCTGGGAGAGGGGGTGGGGAGACGCTGGGAGAGAGGGTGAGGAGAAGCTGGGAGAGAGGGTGGGGAGAAGCTGGGAGAGAAGCTGAGAGAGGGGTTGGGGAGAAGCTGGGAGAGGGGGTGGGGAGACGCTGGGAGAGGGGGTGGGGAGACGCTGGGAGAAGGGGTGGGGAGAAGCTGGAAGAGAGGATGGGGAGAAGCTGGCATAGTTCATATCGAGTGTCAAGACATCAGTGAAAGACCCCGTGTATGTGTGTGTATGTGTGTGTGTATGTGTGTGTATGTGTGTATGTGTGTGTGTGTGTGTGTGTGTGTGTGTGTGTGTGTGTGTGTGTGTGTGTGTGTGTGTGTGTGTTGGCAGCATGGAGTCGTGGAATTCATGAGATACCACACAAGATCCATCCCCTGTGCACGTCAGTACTGGGCTTCTTACATCTTGCACGAATACCTCACTGCACCTGTCTCTTACCTAAAAGGGTCTCTCTTGATGCACTGAACCTTGTTCAACACAGGCCCCTATAATGCACGAACTTCTTGCTACCAGGGTTGCCCTATTGTGTGGGCGTGTTGTGAACAGGACCCTTGCTAGAAGGGTCCCTCTAGCGAGGGTGTTGCAGGGACGCCTGGGTGCAGGGCCTGTGTGTGCGCGCGTGTCATCTGCTGATGTCTGGAGCGTCAATCACTAACATCAGCTGTGTGTATGAATCACACATGTTATTGTACGTTGTTGTTGTTGAGTAAATCTTCATGTACGCACACGCTTTAACTCACTCTCGCTCACATCAAATTTATTCCCTCATTATTTGCTCATGCAATTTGATACATTTAATTATGCGAGTCTAGATGTCCATCTGTTTGTAAATGATGGTAATTTTTCTCGTCATAATATCCATTCCAGGTCAATTTCCAGCGCGGTCAAATTTAGCGGACACAAGTGCGATGGTGCCAACTGGGTAGAGGCTTAGTGGACGGCAGAGAGTGACCACTCACCAGCTATCCATAATGTAGGCCTCTTCCGCCCCCCGCTGACAATTTTGCTACAACGGGAATGAACTCTAATTTGTGTTGAAATCCGGGAAAATGTAGAGGGCGTCTGACAGTTTGATTGTCAGTGTATCACTAAAAAATTCCAGGGCACATGGGGGTAAAATTATATAAATTACCCTGCCGGTGACAATCCAGCCTCATATTTCAAGCGAATAACACGATAAATCACAGGAAAACTCATGGATTTAAAATTGGCTGTGTCCGGGACATCTATGCGCGTCCTCCAAATAAAATGTGATATAAACTGCAATATTCCATGAGATTACCTAGCCAGGATTTGTAGTAGAGGGAATGTAGGTTTAAGTGTTGGTGGGGGTGTAGGTGTAGCGGTGGGGGGGATTCTGGGTTGGGGAGAGGGGCGTGTAAGTGATCCATTGTGGCAGGTGATGAGAACTTCTAGACACCACACCTCTCCCCCCACCCAACTGGCCCGGTCACTACTGCGCCCTGCACCCTTCCCTCTTATGACTATGCAATGCGTTGTTCGCCCATACTCGTCCCTTGCAAGCAACCGAGGAATTATGCAACAAGTGTATTTGCAGAGCGCTTTGTCCGCGTCAAGGCTGAGTGCATAATGTAGACAGCAGTGGTGGGTCAGTCAGCCGGGGTGCGCCCACCCACCCAACCCACCTCACCGCTCTACACTATCATGTTACACATACACACACCTGCTCACACTCTCCTATGCATCCTTTAATAATAATGCTCCCTACGCCAAACAGGCAGAAAAGATGCCAAGTGGACTGGACAAATGATGGAAATGCTATAGAGCGTTTTTCAATAATGGTGAAGGTTGGAGATGAGAGGTGTGCGGGACGAGGAAATGTGGGAGTAAGTTGGTGGGAGGATGAGGTCCGTGTGCCCCCTCCTTCTCTCCCTGCCTCCTCCTCCTCTCACCCTCCAGACATCTGGCCACTACAATTTTGATGAGTGTCCAACGTTGGTGCTGTCAAGCCGCCGCTAACCTCCCCCTCCCATACCCCTCCTCCAGCAAATTCCTCTATCGATTACCTTATTCAGATTGCAGACTTCATCAGCGGGGTATTTCACCGGACGGCCAGCGTCCCATAGGTGGTCAGCAGACACACAGCCTCAGGACATGTGATGGACGCCAAGTGTCTGGCAAGACTGCACGATGACAGGGAGGCTGGGCGTCTCCAGGAAAGGGGACCGGAGGGACAGGAGACGGAAGAGAGGGAGGAGGAGGAATCAAAACACATAGTATATATGCAAAATATATTTCGTAAGGCGATCAACACATCTTCAGGAGCTTGCAGTGTTGCAGAAATGAGTAGAAAGTCAAGTAGATTCGTCCAGGGGAACGGCTGTAGCTAGAGCCGTTCCCCTGAACATATCTACCTGGGCTTCCTACTCATTTCTGCAACAATGCAAGCTCCTGAAGATGTGTTGATTGCATAACGAAAGACCTAGAGCTATCATTCAACTCCCCCTGTGGTTGTTTTACATCCTGTATCGCTTGTTCGTGATTATTGCACGTAGAATATGTGTTGAATGGTTACTCACCGCCCGGGACACACCACACTTACCTGAAATAGACAAAAAAGACTACAATCAAACAGGTGTTGTTATTAGGGTGCATCAAACACCTGGTTAATTATACTCACAGTTGTTAATAGTGGTAATGATGAAGTGTCAGGGTAAACAAAGCAGGGAGAGGCCCCTGGGAGTGGCTGCCAGCAGCTAGACAAACTGCAGCCTATGCATATGTAAATTACGACTCTGACTAGACCACTAATTATTCCTCGGCAGCATTCACAGTACTTGCTGCTTCCACGATAAATCTACACTGACGTCATCATCCTGCTTCTTCCAAACTCATCCCACAGCCCCCACCGTCACCACACTGACTCCAGAATCATATCACCTTCCCATTCACCACCCCCTAACGTGTCTCCACCTAAAGTAACCCTCTTTTAGTAATGTCCTTTACGGACGATACCAAAAAATCACCTTCATAGAGGACACGAAAAAGTCTTCCAGTGGGCATTGGAATATAATATGATATTCAGTGCAACGAAGTCTTATAGTGGGCAATGGAATATAACAATGTCCAATGGCAATGACCTCCAACTGCTCTGATATTGAAAGAATGAACTCAAAAAGAGCAGTGGTTACAAATTACGGCGAAGTCCTGGGTATAATAATGTCAGGTGATGCACTTATAGAATAAGGAAAAATGCTTCAGAAGTTGGCAAAATGACAAGGTGGATAATAAGAGCCTTCAAAATAAAAGAAATAGTACCAATGGTGACCTTATTCATATTACTTGTGCTCTCTCCTTTAGAATATTACTGGGTGCTGACAATCTTTTAAGGCTGGAAAGTGTAGAGAGACCGTTTCTTGCCTCCATAATGTTAGTGCAGCATTTAAACTACTGGGAATGCCTCAAAGTATTTTGAATGTACTCTCTACAGCGAGGAAGATCCCTGATATGTACATGGACGAGACTTGAGGAGCTAGTCTCAAATCTACATACTACCGTAACAATGTATTAGAGTGAGAGATATGGGAGGGTGAAACTGACCTACTGAAAAGCAGAGGGATAATAAGAAAACATTGTCATCAGTAGTAATCCAAGACTATTCAACCTGCTACCAATAGGTATCATTAATATTACAAGAACAAGTGTGTGGAAGTCTTAGAGAGGAAAGTGGATCACTACGTCTGCGAAATGCCAGATCAACCTGGATGTGGTGGCTATATGGACTAGTGAGCTCCACTAACAGCAACAACCTGGTTGAACAGACAATATTCTACTCAAGTACCCCTGGCTTCATGCCGGGGTAGAGTAGAATAAATCTCCTTAGGCAGTTTTTCACGCCAGCAACATCACGGCGACTCATCACACCTACACCATCATAGCGACTCTTCACACCAACACCAACAGCACCATCAGTGGGCGACTCATCGCACCAGTACCCTCAGAGCGACTCACCGCACCAGTACCCTCAGAGTGACTCATAGCACCAGTACCCTCAGAGCGACTCATTACACCAGTACCCTCAGAGCGACTCATTACACTATCATGTGGGAGTTCGAACACGTGGATTGGGTAAAAATACTCACGTAGGCTGGAAGTACGTATATTGTAACTGAAGTATGTGGAAGGGCGCCACAGCCGAACCTGCCTCTCTCTGCCCCTTGGCTAGACTGACTGACGAGTGCCCATGGGCGAGGGGGCGCTTGAAATCCTGCTAGGTCAGCAACAATATGAATACAGCCAGTGACTCAGGCAGAGCGGTTGGTAGTGAGTCATCTACTGGTACACTGGTTACTGGTAACTGGTTACTACTACTGAGAACACCAGTACCCTCAGAGCGACTCATCGCACCAGTACCCTCAGAGCTACTCATCGCACCAGTACCCTCAGAGCGATTCATTACACCAGTACCCTCAGAGCGACTCATCGCACCAGTACCCTCAGAGCTACTCATCGCACCAGTACCCTCAGAGCGACTCATCACACCAGCACCACCATCAGTCGTATTAATGTTTCAGCTGACATTTGATGGCATCAAATACCACTGTAGTCCAGCAGCAGTTATCAAAATTAATGTTGGGAGCCATGACACATGTTAACTTCTCCTCCTCCCCCCCTCCGTCACACCAGAGTCCCCGTCACACCACCGTGGCATCAGTATATTCCACTCCGGATAACCTAGTGATTACCGTGGCTCCTGGTCACCTCCCGGTGGGAAGACCAACTGCTGAGAGGTCAGGACCTACCTGTGTTGCTCCTGTATAATGCACAAAAAAAAATGTTGCTCTGGCCTAAATCATAATGGGTCATTTATATCTACTACGACGCCAGGTACACAATGGCTGCATGTTACTGCTTGGTGTCCTGACCTGTAATTCATAACCTCCCTCGCATTGTTAACGGGGGAGTCTTGCTTCAGGCCAAATCATCGTGGGTGTCGGCCAGAGATATATGGTAGTCACCTTCACCCTGAAGGGTGGCAGGGAAGGTCACTATCACCTGAAGGTAGTATGCAACCATTACCCAGAAGGGAGGGAAGGGAGAAGTAACATTTACCCAAAAGACTCCTAAAAGTTCCCGGAGATCCCTACAGGCACCCCGGTAATTATAATAACCACAGTGAAAGCAAAATATCTAAAGTCGGGGGTAAACAGTTCAAATGTTCCATAGCCAATGGCACTCCACAAGCTACAGAGAGGCAGGAACACTTGCGAAGAGGGTAGTGTTATAAGTACATAGGAGAGTAACATCAGCACTATAACCATACATAATAAACCATAACTTACAGTACTGTAATACACCTTACACTCTTATATACAAACACCTTACACACACACACACACACACACACAAGCACCTTATACACACGCACTTACAACAAGCACCTTATACACACGCACTTACAACAAGCACCTTATATACAAGCACTTACAACAAGCACCTTATACATACACACAGCCACACACACATACAAGTACCTTATACACACATGCCTATCCCCTGATCCTCCTTCATGAACTTCAGTTCAATTATCAGATGGTAATGGATTTCATGAAGCATAAAAACCAATGTCAGTAGACTCAACACAATCAGCGGCCAAGGATCGACCCTGAACATGGCCCGGTCTGTGACAAGTCAGGCTGTTGGTAGCCCTCTATGCAGCTATCTACCGGGGTACCTGTACAGACCTCGGGGGAATTTCTGTGGAATTATTTAACCGTGTGTAATTGTATTCAATGTTTTACTCCCTTACAGGAGATAACTTGATGCTGAAGGGATCTTCATCCAGGAAACTGAAGCTACTCTCCTCTTTCCATGATTAAACTCCTACGGGTTTAACACCTCTAGATAATAAAAAATAAATAGAAACAAAAAATAAAATAATAGCAATAAAAATAAGTAAATATAATAATTATAATAAGAGTAGAGGTCTGACCATTAACAATAATAATAATAAACGAAAAATAAAAATAATTAATAAAAATAAATAAGGGTAGAGGTGTGACTATTAGTAAAATAATAAACAAAAATAATAATAATTATAATACTAAGAAGCGTAGGTGTGTGAGCAGAGGGTCACTCACCAGAGGCAGCAACTGCAGCAACCCTGACTGCCAGTGGATCTATGAACATTTCCTAATAAATTATGTATCTAATGTGCTTGAAAATAGTCATCCCCCCATTCCTTCCCCCCCTACTCCTAACTCCCTCCTATAAACGATCATTCAGAGTGTCAGCGACACACTATTGTCTAGGAATCAATTGAACTGTGAGGCGGAAGTGTGATAAAAGATGAAGAAAGAAAACAGTAAGAGAAGGAAGAGGAAAACACAAGAAAGCCAAACAGCATGACTTCACTTGCGGTTCTTCCCCAGGATGCCACTCCTAACGGAGTACCTATTTACTATTTAGTGACCTGGAGGTAGCAGGTGCTACCTCTCGCCTCCAGAGAGTGTAGATTTTAACATCTCTTATTTTCTCCAACACATCCCACTGCCAGACGTGTTGATCTCCTTTACTAGACATATTTCTATTTGTATCTAAGTATCTAGTGTATTCTAAGTTACAATAGCCATAAGTTAGCTTAAGTTAACCCTGTCTAATATCATCTAACTTAGTTCAAACAGAATGTAATTTAATTTTATGTCAGAGAGAACGTTCATAAATTGATGCTCAGTAATGCTTACGAAAACGATCCGTAAAGTCATTAATATTTAGTCAATTCTCTTCCTTTAGTCTTGTTCGGGAATCGAATGTTAAAGTATTATTACTGACTTACAGGTCAGTGGTGTAAGGGAGGCAGTGAAGAAGAGGGCCATGTCATGAGGGCCCCGTGTGACCTGGCCCTCATGACCTGGAGGAGCCAGGTCATGGGGGACCGAGTGTGAGGGACAAGACATTAGGGCCCAGTGTGAGGGACAAGACACGAGGGCCCAGTGCGATGGACAATGCATGAGGGTCCAGTGTGAGGGACAAGACATGAGGGCCCAGTGTGAGGGGCCCAATGTGAGCAAGAACAACATCCCCGATACAAACGATGAACTAAGAAGACTCCCCCCCCCCGATAGACACGGGGGCTCCCCAGGTGGACGGGGGCCCCCAGGTGGACGGGGGTCCCCCGGCTGGCTCCCCTCCCAGGCTATGTGATCGCCATTGAGGGTAGTTAGCAACTCATTACTTGATGCAATTAACAAGAATAACTTTTATCGTCGGCGGGGTCTGAGTTATGACCCACGGCGGACCTCATCATCATAAATCGTGTCGTCAAAATTATGGTGATGAACACAAGGAAGACGTAGCTATGATGAGGCTCTCTGGAAGACGCACACCTCCACCTCCTGCCTTCCTCACACCTCCTCCTATACTTCTTTCCCTCCTCCTTCACATCACCTGTTCATCCCCACATTCCCTCTACCCCACTTCTCTTATTCACACCACCTACTATTTCTCTAACCCACTACTGCCTCCTATTCGTCTCCTCTTCCTCGTTCATAACACCTCCACTCCATCCCTTTCTCCTTTACTCTTATATGTTTAAGGTGTAAAAATCTGTCACCTAGATATCTTTATAAATCTAGACGAATAAGACGCTTAGATATCTTTATAAATCTAGACGAATAAGACGCTTAGATATCTTTATAAATCTAGACGAATAAGACGCTTAGATATCTTTATAAATCTAGACGAATAAGGCACTTAGATATCTTTATAAATCTAGACGAATAAGGCACTTAGATATCTTTATAAATCTAGACGAATAAGGCACTTAGATATCTTTATAAATCTAGACGAATAAGACACTTAGATATCTTTATAAATTTAGACGAATAAGACACTTAGATATCTTTATAAATCTAGACGAATAAGACGCTTAGATATCTTTATAAATCTAGACGAATAAGACGCTTAGATATCTTTATAAATCTAGACGAATAAGGCACTTAGATATCTTTATAAATCTAGACGAATAAGACGCTTAGATATCTTTATGGTATAAACCTTGGTAATCAATACCGACAAGTTGGTTTAGAAAGACACGTAAGCAAACACTATAACATATTTATTAGAAAACGTTTCGGTCCTGGGACCTTGATCACTTGATCACCTTGATCACCTTGATCAAGGTCCCAGGACCGAAACGTTTTCTAATAAATATGTTATAGTGTTTGCTTACGTGTCTTTCTAAACCAGATATCTTTATAAATCTAGACGAATAAGACGCTTAGATATCTTTATAAATCTAGACGAATAAGGCACTTAGATATCTTTATAAATCTAGACGAATAAGGCGCTTAGATATCTTTATAAATCTAGACGAATAAGACACTTAGATATCTTTATAAATCTAGACGAATAAGGCACTTAGATATCTTTATAAATCTAGACGAATAAGACGCTTAGATATCTTTATAAATCTAGACGAATAAGACACTTAGACATCTTTATAAATCTACCCAAGTCTTGCACATGTCTCTTATTCGTCTTCCTCACCTCCCTCACTCTCCCTCTCATCACCATCTGCTTCACTTTTTTTCCAGTTTCCTCTTCAATTTTTCTAATTTCATTACATATTCGCCGTTTTTCCCCTACCTTTTTAATCTGTTCTTATTACGTCTTCATAATTGCTCAGCCTTTTATAATAAAGCTTCTACAGGTTTATGTGTGCAATCTACCAGCTAAATTCTGTCATCTTGCCTCAGTCCGCAAGCTAACAGCTGTTGGCTTGTCTCAGTCTGCAAGCTAACAGCTGTTATACTGCCTCAGTCTGCAAGCTAACAGCTGTTGGCTTGCCTCAGTCTGCAAGCTAACAGCTGTTATACTGCCTCAGTCTGCAAGCTAACAGCTGTTGGCTTGTCTCAGTCTGCAGGCTAACAGCTGTTATACTGCCTCAGTCTGCAAGCTAACAGCTGTTGGCTTGTCTCAGTCTGCAGGCTAACAGCTGTTATACTGCCTCAGTCTGCAAGCTAACAGCTGTTGGCTTGCCTCAGTCTGCAAGCTAACAGCTGTTATACTGCCTCAGTCTGCAAGCTAACAGCTGTTGGCTTGCCTCAGTCTGCAAGCTAACAGCTGTTATACTGCCTCAGTCTGCAAGCTAACAGCTGTTGGCTTGCCTCAGTCTGCAAGCTAACAGCTGTTGGCTTGTCTCAGTCTGCAAGCTAACAGCTGTTATACTGCCTCAGTCTGCAAGCTAACAGCTGTTGGCTTGTCTCAGTCTGCAAGCTAACAGCTGTTGGCTTGTCTCAGTCTGCAAGCTAACAGCTGTTATACTGCCTCAGTCTGCAAGCTAACAGCTGTTGGCTTGTCTCAGTCTGCAAGCTAACAGCTGTTGGCTTGTCTCAGTCTGCAAGCTAACAGCTGTTATACTGCCTCAGTCTGCAAGCTAACAGCTGTTGGCTTGCCTCAGTCTGCAAGCTAACAGCTGTTGGCTTGTCTCAGTGTGCAAGCTAACAGCTGTTATACTGCCTCAGTCTGCAAGCTAACAGCTGTTGGCTTGCCTCAGTCTGCAAGCTAACAGCTGTTGGCTTGTCTCAGTCTGCAAGCTAACAGCTGTTATACTGCCTCAGTCTGCAAGCTAACAGCTGTTGGCTTGCCTCAGTCTGCAAGCTAAAAGCTGTTGGCTTGTCTCAGTCTGCAAACTAACAGCTGTTATACTGCCTCAGTCGGCAAGCTAACAGCTGTTGGCTTGCCTCAGTCTGCAAGCTAACAGCTGTTGGCTTGTCTCAGTCTGCAAGCTAACAGCTGTTATACTGCCTCAGTCTGCAAGCTAACAGCTGTTGGCTTGCCTCAGTCTGCAAGCTAACAGCTGTTATACTGCCTCAGTCTGCAAGCTAACAGCTGTTGGCTTGCCTCAGTCTGCAAGCTAACAGCTGTTGGCTTGTCTCAGTCTGCAAGCTAACAGCTGTTATACTGCCTCAGTCTGCAAGCTAACAGCTGTTGGCTTGCCTCAGTCTGCAAGCTAACAGCTGTTGGCTTGTCTCAGTCTGCAAGCTAACAGCTGTTATACTGCCTCAGTCTGCAAGCTAACAGCTGTTGGCTTGCCTCAGTCTGCAAGCTAACAGCTGTTGGCTTGTCTCAGTCTGCAGGCTAACAGCTGTTATACTGCCTCAGTCTGCAAGCTAACAGCTGTTGGCTTGCCTCAGTCTGCAAGCTAACAGCTGTTATACTGCCTCAGTCTGCAAGCTAACAGCTGTTGGCTTGCCTCAGTCTGCAAGCTAACAGCTGTTGGCTTGTCTCAGTCTGCAAGCTAACAGCTGTTATACTGCCTCAGTCTGCAAGCTAACAGCTGTTGGCTTGCCTCAGTCTGCAAGCTAACAGCTGTTGGCTTGCCTCAGTCTGCAAGCTAACAGCTGTTATACTGCCTCAGTCTGCAAGCTAACAGCTGTTGGCTTGCCTCAGTCTGCAAGCTAACAGCTGTTGGTTTGCCTCAGTCTGCAAGC
Source organism: Cherax quadricarinatus (assembly GCF_038502225.1). NCBI lineage: Eukaryota > Metazoa > Arthropoda > Malacostraca > Decapoda > Parastacidae > Cherax > Cherax quadricarinatus. The sequence continues at coordinate 1,961,995 of NC_091365.1, forward strand.
TAACAGCTGTTATACTGCCTCAGTCTGCAAGCTAACAGCTGTTGGCTTGCCTCAGTCTGCAAGCTAACAGCTGTTATACTGCCTCAGTCTGCAAGCTAACAGCTGTTGGCTTGTCTCAGTCTGCAAGCTAACAGCTGTTGGCTTGTCTCAGTCTGCAAGCTAACAGCTGTTATACTGCCTCAGTCTGCAAGCTAACAGCTGTTGGCTTGTCTCAGTCTGCAAGCTAACAGCTGTTATACTGCCTCAGTCCGCAAGCTAACAGCTGTTGGCTTGCCTCAGTCTGCAAGCTAACAGCTGTTGGCTTGTCTCAGTCTGCAAGCTAACAGCTGTTATACTGCCTCAGTCCGCAAGCTAACAGCTGTTATACTGTCTCAGTCTGCAAGCTAACAGCTGTTGGCTTGCCTCAGTCTGCAAGCTAACAGCTGTTGGCTTGTCTCAGTCTGCAAGCTAACAGCTGTTGGCTTGTCTCAGTCTGCAAGCTAACAGCTGTTGGCTTGTCTCAGTCTGCAAGCTAACAGCTGTTGGCTTGTCTCAGTCTGCAAGCTAACAGCTGTTATACTGCCTCAGTCCGCAAGCTAACAGCTGTTGGCTTGTCTCAGTCTGCAAGCTAACAGCTGTTATACTGCCTCAGTCCGCAAGCTAACAGCTGTTACCTCAGCTCATTTCAAAGCGTGTCTCCAACAATTTCATTATTATAAGGTTAATCTACAGTCTTTTTCTTTAATGTTTAATATTAAACAACGTACACGAGTCAAACAATCAACTCGTCTGATCTGATTTCTGGAACGTGTTTATGCCGTGAGAACTTGTTCTAAATGAGATTCCGTCAAGGAATGAGTGATCGCTCCTGCAGTGACGTCTCTCTGAGAAAGATATAACCAGAGTGAGGCTGCTGGCGGCTGCCCGTCTTGTAGTGCAGTAGCTGTCTTATGTCTGACCGCACGAAGCTGGGACAGGTGAGGGATCCTGAGATCACTGGCCTTGTGTTAAAAGCTTGAGTAGCTTCAAATAAATATATGGATGAGAGGAGCTGGATCTGAGTGGGACTTGCATTTGAGTTAATAGGGTTATTAAAGCTTATTCCTTGGGTAACACTGATAGTGGGCTGGCCGAATAATTTTTAGTGGGTTTGGGTTTGACAAGGACCTACCAAGTATGGGCCGGTAGGCCTCCCGCAGTGTTCCTCCTTCCATATGTTCTTATACAGCAAGGATCGAGCCTCCGACACTCCTTCGTTGAATGACCCAAGAGTTTGTGTTCACAAAATGCGATGTGTTTCAATTTCTCTCATAAGAATACGAGACACAAGAATGGAGGAGCAATGTAGTAGGGATGCTGACCCATACTAAACAGGTCCTTCTCAGGCCCAATCCTTTTTTCCCTCTCCTTTCCCCACACCCTAATGTTAAGTCTCATGCTTGCCCCCTGTGGCTGCAGTTACTACTAGAGTCACGCCTTCACATGCTGTCTCTACTCCGGATAAGGAGAGATACTCGAAGATAAAGTCAGGAAAAGTTTGCCATAATCCACCAGTGCGACAGATGGTGTGAAGAGGGAGACTCCTTTAATTATACTCTATTTCGACAGCCACGAGGCAGCTTCCACGATTGTTGCTCAGCCAGCATCCTTGATGGATTAGTCGTGCGGGTGATGGATTAGGGAGTGTGAGTGGATTGGGTTAGGAAAGACTGGCGGATGGATTAGTATGGGTGGTCTTTGTGGATTTCAGAAGGGTGGTCGAGGGTTAACAAAGTTGGGTTGGTCTCTTTAAACCAAGTTGCGTGAATGGTGGGTAGACGGTAGTCAATAAGATGTCACAGGTTACACGTAAGGCTGGGTTATAATCTTTGGACCAACGTGGGGTGGTGATGGTTAAATTACTCCTGAGTGTCTGTAGGTAGCAGAGAATCCTGGCGGGCCATAATGTTTTGTATAATAATTGAGGACTGACGGCCGCTACCCAAACAACGTACGGTAAAAAAACAAACAACCGTGTAACAATGGCTAGGGGACAGGTGGGGGTAGGATGGTAGTCGTGATGTAGTGGTGGTGAGGGTAGGGTGGTGTTGAAGGTAGGGTGGTGGTGAAGGTAGGGTGGTGGTGAAGGTAGGGTGGTGGTGAAGGTAGAGTGGTGGTGAAGGTAGGGTGGTGGTGAAGGTAGGGTGGTGGTGAAGGTAGGGTGGTGGTGAAGGTAGGGTGGTGGTGAAGGTAGGGTGGTGGTGAAGGTAGAGTGGTGGTGAAGGTAGAGTGGTGGTGAAGGTAGAGTGGTGGTGAAGGTAGAGTGGTGGTGAAGGTAGGGTGGTGGTGAAGGTAGAGTGGTGAAGGTAGAGTGGTGGTGAAGGTAGAGTGGTGGTGAAGGTAGGGTGGTGGTGAAGGTAGAGTGGTGGTGAAGGTAGAGTGGTGGTGAAGGTAGAGTGGTGGTGAAGGTAGGGTGGTGGTGAAGGTAGGGTGGTGGTGAAGGTAGAGTGGTGGTGAAGGTAGGGTGGTGGTGAAGGTAGAGTGGTGGTGAAGGTAGGGTGGTGGTGAAGGTAGGGTGGTGGTGAAGGGGGGTGGTGGTGAAGGTAGGGTGGTGGTGAAGGTAGAGTGGTGGTGAAGGTAGGGTGGTGGTGAAGGTAGGGTGGTGGTGAAGGTAGGGTGGTGGTGAAGGTAGGGTGGTGGTGAAGGTAGGGTGGTGGTGAAGGTAGAGTGGTGGTGAAGGTAGGGTGGTGGTGAAGGTAGGGTGGTGGTGAAGGTAGGGTGGTGGTGAAGGTAGGGTGGTGGTGAAGGTAGGGTGGTGGTGAAGGTAGAGTGGTGGTGAAGGTAGGGTGGTGGTGAAGGTAGGGTGGTGGTGAAGGTAGGGTGGTGAAGGTAGGGTGGTGAAGGTGGGGGTGGTGGTGAAGGTAGGGTGGTGGTGAAGGTAGAGTGGTGGTGAAGGTAGAGTGGTGGTGAAGGTAGAGTGGTGGTGAAGGTAGGGTGGTGGTGAAGGGATGGTGGTGGTGAAGGTAGGGTAGTGGTGAAGGTAGGGTGGTGGTAAAGGTGGGGTGGTGGTGAAGGTGGGGTGGTGGTGAAGGTAGGGTGGTGGTGAAGGTAGGGTGGTGGTGAAGGTAGGGTGGTGGTGAAGGGAGGGTGGTGGTGAAGGGAGGGTGGTGGAGAAGGTGGAGTGGTGGAGAAGGTGGAGTGGTGGAGAAGGTGGAGTGGTGGAGAAGGTGGAGTGGTGGAGAAGGTGGAGTGGTGGTGAAGGTGGAGTGGTGGTGAAGGTGGAGTGGTGGTGAAGGTGGAGTGGTGGAGAAGGTGGGGTGGTGGTGAAGGTGGGGTGGTGAAGGTAGGGTGGTGAAGGTGGGGTGGTGGTAAAGGTGGGGTGGTGGTGAAGGTGGGGTGGTGGTGAAGGTAGGGTGGTGGTGAAGGTAGGGTGGTGGTGAAGGTGGGGTGATGGTGAAGGTAGGGTGGTGAAGGTAGGGTGGTGGTGAAGGTAGGGTGATGGTGAAGGTAGGGTGATGGTGAAGGTAGGGTGGTGGTGAAGGTAGGGTGGTGGTGAAGGTGGGATGGTGGTGAAGGTAAGGTGGTGGTGAAGGTAGGGTGGTGGTGAAGGTGGGGTGGTGGTGAAGGTGGGGTGGTGGTGAAGGTGGGGTGGTGGTGAAAGTGGGGTGGTGGTGAAGGTGGGGTGGTGGTGAAGGTAGGGTGGTGGTGAAGGTAGGGTGATGGTGAAGGTAGGGTGATGGTGAAGGTGGGGTGGTGGTGAAGGTAGGGTGGTGGTGAAGGTAGGGTGGTGGTGAAGGTAGGGTGGTGGTGAAGGTAGGGTGGTGGTGAAGGTGGGGTGGTGGTGAAGGTGGGGTGGTGGTGAAGGTGGGGTGGTGGTGAAGGTGTGGTGGTGGTGAAGGTGTGGTGGTGGTGAAGGTGGGGTGGTGGTGAAGGTGGGGTGGTGGTGAAGGTGGGGTGGTGGTGAAGGTGGGGTGTTGGTGAAGATGGGGTGGTTGTGAAGGTGGGGTGGTTGTGAAGGTGGGGTGGTGGTGAAGGTGGGGTGGTGGTGAAGGTGGGGTGGTGGTGAAGGTGGGGTGGTGGTAGCAATGTGCCTAGTGATGAAGGTATCTTTTTTGCAAAATTTGATACATCAACAATGTTCTGCTACTCTATTCTACATATATACATAGTGGGGGGAAAATCGTAGGGGTGTGTTAATGGTGGAGATGTCCTGGTGTTGAAGACGGGTATGCTACTGAGAGGGGTGAAGGCCAAGGGAAGACATGATAACGACATAAAATATCTTACAAGGAACTGGTAAGATCCTTCTCCTTGAGTGAGGTTTGCAGCCTGTGTCCCCGGAGCCTGTTCTCCTTTTGTGGTCTTCTTTGTTTACACCCAACTGTAATAACTTTGCATTTGCTGGGGCTAAATTCGAAGATCCACTTGTCAGACCAATACTATAGCTTGTCCATTTGTAGTTGGGGTGGTGGTGTTGTCGAAGTGGCCGACGCTCGACATACATGTCTGTGTTAGGGAAGGTGTTGCTGCTTCTGTTGTTGGAGAGGGGAAACTGTCAGACCGAGAACTGGGTATCACCCTAAGTACACTGGTGGTTTAATTATAATTGTTATAATTGACCAGAGTAATTAATACACTGGTTCGCTTTTAGCCATGAATCATAAATTCAATCACTCTTCCCTTCGATACAATATTATATAATAATCTTAGTAAAAAGAAACCAAATAATAATAAACAGGGGAATTGGAGATCAATGGGAAGGGTTACATTTTGTTTCTACATTCCTTCAACTTGATTGCTATACTGCATAATAAATTACAATCCTGTATCAAAGAAATAGGAAATGTATCAGGAAGTATTTGTAGATGAATGGTTCAGAGAACCGACATGTTGATAAATTAGACACATGTGCAACTCTTGGGTATCTGTTTCTGATATCTTCTGGTAAGATGATGAATAGTCTGGGACCCCGAATGTTGATATAGTGTTCCCTTATTGTCCCCATCACACCCCTGCTGGTGGTGATGTTGCTGTTGTAGAAGTGGCTGACACATGACATGGTGATGGTAAGGGTGGTGTTGCTGCTGTTGAAGTAGTGATCGATACTAAGAGATATACACCAGGTGTTGGTAAAAGTGGTGCTCCTGTGTAATTTCCTGGCAAGGGGTAATCTCTTATTTTCCCCATCAGCGTCAGTGTGGAAGACCTCGAAAAATGCCTCATCAAATACGTACATCCAACCAATCCTACAATTACCTCCATCATGTCTTGGAAGCCCACATATAACATTGTGCCAACCCCTAACATCAATGTTAAAAATGGTATAAAATACCGACCCTGGAGATGAGTTCAGCTCCATGGAGTTGAACTCTTCTCCAGGGACTGATCTCTCAAATACATAACATCACGTCCACATCTACCATCAAACTTATCACGGAGCTGCAACAGGTTGGAAACTTAGGTAAAGTTTGTCAGGAAACAGGACAGGTGTTTCCCGAAGCGGGTCATACGATGACCCACAGCTGGATCTTTTGGTCATCTGACCGAGGCCTTCCGCTGGTTTACCGGTAAGAAACGTTACCTAAACGTGTGAATTAACTCGGCACTCGGCAAAACCTGTTAACATGTTATGTACACAACGCCGCCTACTTCAGTAGCGTCTCATCCCGTGTGACCACAGAGGCTCCTACGTTACTCAAAACCTTCCACACGAACAAGTTGAGTCAGCGTTGAGGAAAAACTGGAGATAGGATCCAGCGGTCTGTGGTACCTTCGCCGGAGGCTGTCAAGCTTTCCAGTATCCCCGTGATGAAGTAACTGGGCGCTTGTGATTACCTGCGTCTGATTACCGCTAATAAATTGATATGAACTATTTTACGTGTCAGAGCGGGCCAACAGGTGACCAAGGGAGATGAGTGGAGAGTGGGGAAGGGGAAGGGGGAAAGAGAGTTAGAGAGTTAGAGAGTTAGAGAGAGAGAGAGAGAGAGAGAGAGAGACGGGGGGGGGGGGTAAAGGAAAGACATGGAGGGAAGTGAAGGATAAGGGCCATTTTTTTCAATTTAGCAAAATTAATTCCATCAGCAATGTGCTGCTAAACTATTACACATGATAGTTACACAACTGGAACAGAATCTGTTTGACTGTCACGATGGTGTTGATATAGCAGCCTGAGCTGGGAATTTCAACAGGACAAGGGATGGGAGTGGGGGTATTGTCAATTATTCCATTAAGGGTTCATCAGTTATGGAAGCTTCAAAGGTTTCCTTCCAGCAGACCTGGAGTAACCAGGGAGGTAGTGGAGGAAGGGGGTGACGAAGTCATATGGCAAAGGGGCGCACAGAGTAGTCGAGGTGTCAGCGTATCCAACAAGTAACTTCCCCTTAACCTTTGCCTTCCTGTTGCCTGCCCTTGCCTTCCCGTTGTCTGCCGTTTAACAGTAACATGCGTCGGTGCTTCCTCTGTATCCGTGGCTCAAAAATCAAGAGGTGATGTCTTACAATAAATAAATCATAGCGAAAATGCAGCGGCGTGGATTTTATATTTTCTAGGAGACGACAACGACGATGCGTCTTCAAAAACCATCCAGAGTTTTTATAGGATGTGGCCGTGTCGGGAGTCCATCCGGGGCGTGGGGAGAGGGGTGAGGCAGGGCGTGGGGAGAGGGGTGAGGCAGGGCGTGGTAGAGGGATGAGGACGAGCGTGGGGAGAGGGATGAGGACGGGCGTGGGGAGAGGGATGAGGCAGGGCGTGGGGAGAGGGGTGAGGCAGGGCGTGGGGAGAGAGGTGAGGCAGGGAGTGGGGAGAGGGGTGAGGCAAGGAGTGGGGAGAGGGGTGAGGCAGGGAGTGGGGACAGGGGTGAGGCAGGGAGTGGGGAGAAGGGTGAAGCAGGGCATGGGGAGAGAGATGAGGACGGGCGTGGGGAGAGGGACGAGGACGGGCGTGGGCAGAGGGATGAGGAAGGGTGTGGAGAGAGAAACAAGGGCGTGGGGAGAGGAACAAGGAAGGGCGTGGGGAGTGAGGTTGCTGAGGTGAGGGAGGAGGTGGCCCTAGGCACGGTGACATTTTCATGACACCAATCGTGAGGAGAGAGGGAGGGGGAGGAGGGGGAAGAGGAGGGGATGGGTGGCACATAATAGGTGATAGCTCTCTGCTAGCAACACAATGAACCAGACGACCACCCCAGACGTGGGGTAATGAGCAAGTATGACGGAGAATAAGCCAGGGAGAAAAGCATATAAAAGCGATTATGAGAGAAGTGAAGGCACCGGAGGAGAACGATGAGGAGGATTAGGCTTCAGGAAAGGGAGAGTAAGGAGACAGGAAGACGTATAGTAGGAAGAGGAGGCGGGAGGAGAAAACAGACCACCTACCGCTGCTGTCAGCTTCTGCGGTATTTATGAGCACCATCTTATTACCAGCACCAACATTATTAGTGACGGAGTTCTTCTCTCCCACTAGCCCGCTACCACCACTACCACCATCGCCACCACCACCATCGCCACCACCACCACTACCACCTATGGCTAAGCCACGTTATCAAGCCATTACTCCTCTTGCTCTTATCTTCGCCTGGAACACTGCTAAGCTGATAATCGCCATGCAAACACCAGGTCAATGTGGTTTGAATCACTAATATAACAACTGAACCATTAACACGCCGTAGCTCCAATCACCACCATGCAACCACCAGCACAGCCTCCTCCAACACCACCTCCTTCAATTTGTACAGCGTGAGAGTTATTAATATTAGCGCGGGTTTACACCTCGCTGTTACCAATACTTTATTACCGGTGTTTCCAGGATATACATTCATCTCCTCCAGCTCGTCTCTTTCCGCCCCCCCCCCCAGCCAACTCTATCATCTCCCCTTCCAGAAGCCCTGAAGATGCCCTTTCCAGAGACACTGAAGGAACCATTTTCAGAGGCCCTGATGACACCCTTTCCAAAAGCCATGAAGGCACCATTTCCAGAGGCCCTAAAGACGCCCTTTACGGAGACCCTAAAGACACACTTTTCAGAGGCCCTGAAGACGCCATTTTCAGACCCTGAAGAAACCCTTCTCAGAAGCCTTGAAGACACCATTCCCACAGGCCCTGAAGACACCATATGCAGAGCTCTCGTAGTCAAAATACTTAACGCGAGTCACCGTTATCGTCAAGAAAGCCTCCTCCCTCCAGTGTGTCACTGTTACCATTAGGAAAACCTCCCTCCAGTGTCACTGTCACCATGAGGAGACCCTCCTTGCCCCTGTAACGTCACCGTGAGGACAACCTTCTCCTCCCTTCAGCGTCAGCGTCAGGACAGACTCCTCCAGAGACACCAACATAAGGGTTGCGGCCGGACCTGTGGTACCTTCAACCTGTCCCCTGTCTATCACTTCCTAATTGTGATTTAATCTAATCATGTGTTAATTAAGGATTTTGATGAGGGCCTCGCGCCGCCACAAGAAAAAAGGAGGTAAACAGGGAGGCGCTTAATGAAACACCAACCTAGAATAAAAATGTGGATAGCAGAGTTCACGTATAAAAAATCTTGAGGACAGGATGAAAATGAAGGAGTGGCAACGTTGGTAGAGATGGCGTTGGTGGCAACGTTGGTAGAGATGGCGTTGGTGGCAACGTTGGTAGAGATGGCGTTGTGACAACGTTGGTAGAGATGGCGTTCGTGGCAACGTTGGTAGAAATGGCGTTGTGACAACGTTGGTAGAGATGGCGTTCGTGGCAACGTTGGTAGAAATGGCGTTGACAACGTTGGTAGAGATGGCGTTGGTGGCAACGGTGGTGCTGGTAGAGAATTGTCACTGGTGGCGTTGACATTTATTGATGATGGTGGTGGTGGTGGTGTTGACAACAGTGTTGATGATGGTGATGGCGTTGCTGACTGTTAATGTTGGTGATAACGCTGTTGTCGGCCAGGTGAGTGCTGGTTTAAGGGTGCTCACAAAAATATACCAACATTAGTTTGCATATTCTAGCTAAGTTTGCTGTAAGACATCTATAAGTTACCATCTTCACTGTGTGTAGTTACAACAGCATGAACATTAAAATGGTATAAAATACCGACAGGTTGTTAGGTAAGACACATATGCAACAGTTAGGTATCTTTATTGTGAAACGTTTCGCCTACACAGTAGGCTTCTTCAGTCAAGTACAGAAAAGTTGATAGAAGCAGAAGATACTTGAAGACGATGTATTTTATACCATTTTAATGGTATTTTATACCATTTTAATGTTCAATCTGTCAGACACTGCAACACAAGGGTATCTTGGTAAAGACCTGCAATCAACTTCGACAACTTCCACTAGTGAGAGGGGCTGGATTTGAGAGGGACCTGACTTCTCAACATCTGAGTTCTTACCTCTCCTAGTGGCCTACGTCTCACCTCTTGGCGCTATAAAAAGCTCCATCCTGTCACTTCTTCTCCATATTGTTTCATTCTATGGAACAATGCTCTTCTCCAGACTGAGGGACTGACCACCTCAAAACTTTAAGGGTGATGGACTGATTACATCGTCTTCAAGTATCTTCTGCTTCTATCAACTTTTCTGTACTTGACTGAAGAAGCCTACTGTGTAGGCGAAACGTTTCACAATAAAGATACCTAACTGTTGCATGTGTGTCTTACCTAACAACCTGTCGGTATTTTATACCATTTTAATGTTCAATCTGTCAGACACTGCAACACAAGGGTATCTTGGTACAGACCTGCAATCAACTTCGACAACTTCCACTAGTGAGAGGGGCTGGATTTGAGAGGGACCTGACTTCTCAACATCTGAGTTCTTACCTCTCCTAGTGGCCTACGTCTCACCTCTTGGCGCTATAAAAAGCTCCATCCTGTCACTTCTTCTCCATATTGTTTCATTCTATGGAACAATGCTCTTCTCCAGACTGAGGGACTGACCACCTCAAAACTTTAAGGGTGATGGACTGATTACATCGTCTTCAAGTATCTTCTGCTTCTATCAACTTTTCTGTACTTGACTGAAGAAGCCTACTGTGTAGGCGAAACGTTTCACAATAAAGATACCTAACTGTTGCATATGTGTCTTACCTAACAACCTGTCGGTATTTTATACCATTTTAATGTTCAATCTGTCAGACACTGCAACACAAGGGTATCTTGGTACAGACCTGCAATCAACTTCGACAACTTCCACTAGTGAGAGGGGCTGGATTTGAGAGGGACCTGACTTCTCAACATCTGAGTTCTTACCTCTCCTAGTGGCCTACGTCTCACCTCTTGGCGCTATAAAAAGCTCCATCCTGTCACTTCTTCTCCATATTGTTTCATTCTATGGAACAATGCTCTTCTCCAGACTGAGGGACTGACCACCTCAAAACTTTAAGGGTGATGGACTGATTACATCGTCTTCAAGTATCTTCTGCTTCTATCAACTTTTCTGTACTTGACTGAAGAAGCCTACTGTGTAGGCGAAACGTTTCACAATAAAGATACCTAACTGTTGCATATGTGTCTTACCTAACAACAGTTACAACAGCAGTTATTTCGCTGGCGTACTGTCTTCAGCGTTTGTCAAATGATGTTTTTAAAGTTTCCGATTGCCTTATCAAGTACTTCTAACACCCCCATTCCGATAGCCTACCACCACATTTAGGATTTTTATTTTAGTTTTTCCGGCATTGCTTTTGGTGGCAGCAGCAGAGGTAGAGGTAGTGACCAACTTGAGTCACTGGCCTTGGGTTTCCTAACCAAGACAGTGTCTGAGGGATGCAGTTTCATTACTATCGTTTATTGAAGAGCATCATTACCTCTCCTCGAGCCCCACCTGGTTCCGTCATCCTGTAATTCTTGCTTCACGTCCCACCGCGTCTAGTACTGGTAGAGTATGTGGTGGTTGGTTGGTGGAAGTGTAGTAGAAGTGGTCGTGATAGAGGAGTCTAATACATGGTTGGGCAAACGTTTTGTTAGCGGGATGGATTGTGAAGGACCTGCCAAGTATGGGCCAACAGGCTTTCTGCAGTGTTCCTCCTTTCTTATGTTCTTATGTTCTTATGAGGATACACGGGCAAGAGGAATAAAATCCTTAACCAGGATGCTATGAACTATTTATTTCTATATAGACTAAGTACTATACCTGGAGATTACCTGGAGAGAGTTCCGGGGGTCAACGCCCCCGCGGCCCGGTCTGTGACCAGGCCTCCTTAGGTCAGTGTCCCAGGATGTGACCCACACCAGTCGACTAACACCCAGGTACCCATTTTACTGATGGGGAACATAGACAACAGGTGGAAAGAAACACGTCCAATGTTTCTACTCTGGCTGGGAATCGAACCCAGGCCCTTACCGTGTGAAGCGAGAGCGTTAACCACCAGGCCACCAGAGCCCCTATCATGCATTATCTATAATTCTAGATGTGTGTGGTAGAGGAGAAGAGAAAAGGGAGGTGTAAGGAGTGGTGGTGGTGGAGAGGGAGTAGTGGGATCTAGCAGGAGTGGTATCACAGGGACATCACAAGAGAGGTTCTCCTGTCTACCATGCCTGGCAACAATAGGGCCAAAGAAAATGTCTTCACACCTGCTTTTGACGTAGCGCATTTTATGTGTTCCTTATATGAGTCACCTGCCATCCATCATGGACGTGTTGGGATGGCTCCAGCCCGTGCACACACACACACACACACACACACACACACACACACACACACACACACACACACACACACACACACACTATTTACTAATTCGCTTGCGAACCTTCCTCATCTCTTTTAAATACCTAATTCCAAGACTACACCAGCCACTTATAAACACTATCGTTGTCTTACACCATTTACGGTACACACACACACACACACACACTGCGCATACACGCCGAAACTTTTGTATAACTGAAGGTATATTCACCGAGGTGCGTGTCTTGTGTATATACAGAGACGTGTACGTTTCACTGTACAGAACCTACAGTGAGTTTTACATGATCACCAAGATGTGCATCTTTCAGTGTATATACATCGAGAGAGTTGTATCTTCTAGGGTACCTACAACGAAGTGATGGTATCATTGTATATACGCAAAGATATGTGTATTTCTTAAAATATATGCCGTACACAGAAAAGTGTGTATAGTTCAGTGAATATTTATTGATAGGCGTGTATATAATCTGAACTTACTTTAATCAATACTTCAGGGATCAAAATATTCTTGACGTTAGTGCACAAATGAACATTATCCTTAAATATTTGTGTAGTGCATACATGTGTAATCTAATTATTTAATCTCCATCAGCAGATTTATCAAGGAATTTTACCCCTTATGTAGTTTTACCTTGATATATAATCACCCTCTTCATTTTTATGGCTAAAAAATCCAGGGTCTTACCTGGAGGACCAGCCATGTGCTTCTTAATGCTTGTGAAGCCTTTAATAATATCTAACACTTCACGCTTGTGAATGTACTAAGATGTTTAGTGTAGGTGAGTAGCCTTTACTGCCACACACCAAGAGACCTGCCAAACTTAATCTCGAGATGCATGAGGAGTAAAGCACTGAATTTCATACAAGCGTGAATGGAAGAATGTGAGCACTCGTTGACAATCAAGTTAGGTTAGGTGAAGTTTGTCAGGAAAGAGGACAACTGTTTCCTGACGAGGGTCTTTGTAATATGGCCCGCAGTTGGAGCTTTTGGTCATTTAGGTTATTTATTGTCATCTTCTGTAAGTAAAATATTAATATTTTCTAACACAATTAAATAAATAACAGCACTGACTAATATAATCATGACTAAATTCGATCAGCTTGATGCAAGTTTCAAAGTGCATTTGTTTGATAGTCAGTGTGTTGGTGTATATGGCTGCGAATTATGGCGTCTAAGTAGTAAAACAATATATGCTGTAACTGGAGGTGGAGGAGGAGGTCGAGACGTACCCTGTGGTGTCTCCCCCGTGGAGGAGCCCCGCACCTGTCTCCATAAGGAGAGCTGCCGGGAAAATACCAAGGGGTCACCCTGGCCTCACATGACAAAGCGGTGTTAGATTTCAACGCCTCGGCACGGACAGATCACAAGCCATCCTTAAACCTTCTCTTCCTTTCTCCCTCTACTCTTTCTCCCTCTATTCTCTCTCTCTCTCTCTCTCTCTCTTTTATTTTTGACCTTGGTTTTCTTAAACATATCCCAGCCATACTTGTCACACAATCCAGCGAACTCTCTAACTTGGTGAAGAATGAGACAGTTATCAGTTTTCTAAACCAATTACACCTCTCTTAACCATGTACCTGTGATATAACTAAACAAAAATCGAGTCCTTGATTCTACGTTGAGTGGACTACCCCGGTGGGCCTGGACTAGCAGAGACGAGACGTGTTCCTCACCTCTGTAACGGGTCCTGGATGAACTCCACACCACACGAGTGACCAAATGTACCAACGCCACTGCTGCCTCGGGACTTGCTGTGTCCAATACCAGTCATAATTCACAAAGTTTGATTTTACAATATTACGTTGCAATAATCGTCTTCAGGTAACCTGGTAAAACATGTGCATTTTTTTTTAATCGATACCTCTGTGGCGGTCGAAGCGACATTCTAAACCAGCCTGAGAGCCCTCTCTGCCTACGATCTAATTCAGGACATCGTCTGGTTGCATTCAGCCCCAAGGAAGAGATACCGCTCTTGTGGTGATGGACCAGGAGGTTGGAAGTCGCCATTCAGATAGCTGGCAACGATAAGTCGTGTGGATGTCAGCGTTCCGTCAGCATTAGCGTCCGTCAGCCTCCCACCCCTCATAAACCCACACCACTACCACTGCTGAAGTAGACTGTCAGCCCCAGCCTTGGGTATTTTGGCACTAGATGCTTAATTATGCAAATCTCAGGTGCGAAGCCTGTAACACTGATGGCTAAGTTAGGTTAGGTAAGGTTTGTCAGGAAACAGGACAAGTGTTTTCCTGTTTGTCTTCAAGAGGGAGCTGGACAGATACCTAAAGACGGTGCCGGATCAGCCGGGTTGTGGTTCGTACGTTGGATTGCGTGCGGCCAGCAGTAACAGCCTCGTTGATCAGGCCCTGACCCACCGGGAGGCCTGGTCGTTGACCGGGCCGCGGGGGCGTTGATCCCCGGAATGCCCTCCAGGTAGACGGGGGGTCTTAGTCATATGATGACTCACAGCTGGAGCTTTTGGTCATCTGACCGAGGCCTTCCGCTGGCTTACCTCTTCACCCCTCTAAAAATTATAGTTATAATTATAACCATAAACCTACTATATTGACGGCTTAACGGTGGTGGCTCTAGAGACGCTTCTACTCATTGAATCTCCTTCCCATTCGTATAACAGTTTACTCTTACACAAAGAAACAAGCTAGTGGCTTTCTTTAGTGCCTAACAACGTTTTTATTTTACTTGTTAAACTACAGCACCTTTCAAGGCAGGTGAAATTGCCGACCTAGAAAATGTACAGAGAACTTTCACGGCGCGCATAACGGAGATAAAACACCTCAATTATTGGGAGCGCTTGAGGTTCCTAAACCTGTATTCCCTGGAACGCAGGAGGGAGAGATGCATGATTATATACACCTGGAAAATCCTAGAGGGACTAGTACCGAACTTGCACACGAAAATCACTCACTACGAAAGCAAAAGACTTGGCAGACGATGCACCATCCCCCCAATGAACTCTCTCCAGGTAAACATTACTTGTATACTGCATACAAGGAATAAATTGTGTATTTATATCGAACCTTACCGAGAACTAGTTTCGGTTTAACAGTAAAATGTAGTCATCAGTGACACGCCACTAGGCATCAGACGATATTTTTTACTTTAGATTTGTCCGCTGGAACAGCTAGCTTACTGTGCACCCTATATCCATCCTGTGGACAACAGGGTAGGAATATATGGGTACGTAAAGTGCCCAGGAACTAGGCCTCACATGGCTTAAGAGGAGTACATCTGGATATACATTAACGATTCGTATTTTATATTGCAACCAAATTTAATACATTTGCTTAAAATGTCTGTTATCTTTCATTAAGAAACCGTGACATACACGGGTGGGGAATTAGACATATGCAAGATTTACATGTCTTTATTTGAAGACGTTTCGCCAACCAGTGCCTTTATTCACTCAATACTAGAGATAGTTACTCCGTAAATGTGCTTATCTACGTTATTTATATTCCAATGGTATTCAGATTCATTATTCACTATTCTCCTAACATTATTTCTTCATCCTTCCTCACTTCCACTCACCTCTTGTGGGTCCTTTACCTGCGAGTTCTTCTAGTCTAGTCAGAAAAACCGAGGTTATACTGCATTCAACCTCGTCCTTTACGATACTTTGGTTAATTTATCGTAGGGGTAATCCAATATGTAATGGAATTCATGAGAATTGTGAATTAGTTCCATTTTCCAGGATTTTTTAAATGTCTATACCAGACTTTTCCAATAATCATGTTAAGATACATTTATACGAGTCAAGTGTTACTGATGATCAAGAGGTCAGGCTTATTGCAATAAGTTAACTTTAGTGCGATTAGAAAGGTAAACAATTAAAGCCCAATGGTTTATTCTTATTCCAGGTAACGCAACATAATTACTATTATTCTTGAAGATGGTGATGACTGGCTGATGAAGGGGGGGGGGGGAAGCAGCAAGGAGACTACATATCCAGGCATCTACGTACATTCCAGGTGTCAGTCAAGACTGTACGTTGCAACGCCTGGGATACTAATCATGATCATGGGATTAACGTGAACTTCAAAAAAAAAACGATGGACCTCCACAAGAGGCCCATGCCAAGACCTCCACGAGAGGACCATGAAAAGACCTCCACGAGAGGACCATGCAAAGACCTCTACGAGAGGATCATGCAAAGACCTCTATGCGAACCTTCTGAGCTGCACCTTTTATGCAACCTCATCTAAAATCGTCAGCTGTACATTTAGGGCTAAGCAAAAACTACAAATGTTGCCTCGTAATGATAACCAAACAGCTTAACATGGTTGCTGCCATTTTCCTCTGGCCATCTGAACTCCCAAACCACAAATGACGTGGACATTGAACCTATAAAAGAAAAGTATTTACGTGCGGTCTTTCCCCCTCTTGCTACGAATTCTTCACCTAATCCTCTTCCTCATTCTCTTCCTCCTCTCTCCCTCCTTTCCCCATAGACATCTTACCCTCCATACTCCGCCCCCTCATTTCCTCCCCACCAATCTTGGGCCACTAACAAGATCCGGCTCCTCTAGTCTTTAACCACAAAAACAAAACGCCAATTACCACGCGAGTTCAACGCTAAACAAGTGTCAACAAACCGCTTTTTTTTCCACCCGGCGGCCGTTCACAATTAGCGGCCGACATTAAAATAGATATAATTGGTGATAATTCAGGCAGGGAGATGAGAAGCTCAGACAGATCCATGACTCCTCCCTTCCTGGCTATTCGGAAGCCCTCGTGGCAGCCCAGATTGACAGGTTGGGCCAGTTGTCAAAGTCCTGATGACCCGGTGGGCAATGAAGAGGAAGAGGGCGGAGATGGGAGGAACTAGAGAGAGGGGCAATGGTGGGTGGGAGGACAGATGGAGATAGATACAGGAGGGAGGACGGGTGGAGACATGTACGAGAGCACTAAGGAAGTACATATGGAATCATGGGTAATACTGGACATTACTCGCTGAGTACAAAACGAGCGGGCTCAAAAAAATACATTTGTAAATTGACACTGTAGATACTTAAATAAGGTGTCAACACCTGGATAAGCTGTCAACACCTGGATAAATTATCAACACCTGGATAAAGTGCCAATACCTGGATAAAGTGCCGAACCCTTAATAAAAGGTAGCAATATGTACCAATAAGTTAATGATAGTGAGGATTTCTGCCTTCATTAAAAGTGAAAATAGCAAATGGAAACGAAAGGCATGTATCATATATTCCCAACATCGTAAGTGAAAACTAACAAACTCTCAACGACCAGGTTATAAAAATTAAAACCAAGAAAATCATGGAACGGATGGGGTTTCAACCTATGGCGAGTCGTAAAACCCGACCCATTCTGTGGCTTGTTTGCGATCGCGTTATTATGGTTTCGTGAGTAAAAAAAAAAATGTTCTCTGTATAATTTGTTCGCTTACTGTGGCTCAGTACTGCTGCACTCTCGTTGATCATGTGTGAGCGTCACAACAATATATACCTGAATGAAGCACCAGTGCCTTACAAGGCGTAATACACAGGTACAAACTTCAGTATCTCCAGAAGAACTTGTTCTAGTATTATAATTAGCTGCCAATAGTTTTACCATAGAGTGCTGGCAACCGACACCAGAACCCTGACTCCCTGTGGGGTGGCTGGAAACTCAAGAAGGAACTCTGGACACGGGTTCTCAAGTGGTTACAACATAACTCACCATAAGGAGGTAATAGAAAGTTTGGCTAACCAGGAGAGACTGCAGGTTGCAAGGCCCTGGGACCGGCCCAGTTGACAACCTACTGCTTCCTACATTGAAATGTGGCTCACCTGGCAAGGCGGGACGGCTTTAATTGCGTCTGTGGTGCTCCTCTAACTATGAAGTGCCAGTCATTGATTTTTCTTGTCAAAATTCATTGCTGAGGTTTGGTAGAATCTCAGTAATAACAAACTAATTGAGAATATTATATATGGATATATTTCTGTGTATGTATTTTAGAATTAGATTTAAGATTGACAAGTTAACTTTTATGTGGACCTCTCCTTTTAGATCGACAGTAGTAGACAGTTTGGCTCAACCGAGAGCGTCCGGATTCGATGCCCTGGCGATAGGAGACGCATGGGCAAGACTTCTTACACCTGTTGCCCATGTTCGCCTTACGGTGCAATAAGTACTTGGGTGTAGATAAATGGTTCAGAGAACCGACAAGTTAATAAATTAGACACGTGTGCAACACTTGGGTATCTTTATTGTAGAAACGTTTCGCCCACCAGTGGCTTCCTCAGTCCAATACAGAAAAAAATGGTTGCAGATCAGAAGGAATTTGAGGCAAATTCTTATCAAGACTGATGGACTAATCACAGATTTCAGGCTGAGGGACTGATTACCTCACTCCTGATCTGCAACCATTCTTCTCTGTACTGGACTGAGGAAGCCACTGATTGGCGGAACGTTTCCACAATAAAGATAACCAAGTGTTGGACAAGTGTCTAATTCATTAAGTACCTGGATGGACCGGGCCACGGGGGCGTTGATCCCCGGAATAACCTCCTCCAGGTAACCTGGGTGTTGGTCGACTCTTGTGCGTCGCAACAAGGAGAGGACCAATCCAATGAAAATATGAAGATTTGCCGTTAACAAGTTAAAGAAAAATAAAAATTTACACTTCCCAAATGCAAAATAACAACCCTAAGACACATTAAGAAGCTTAGCTAAAAGTGGTGTCTAATATCAATCAAACTTTGAAAGACTCTGAAGCCGCGGGTGCCTTAAGAAACCTCCAGCTTTCACAATGTCCTTAGCAAGAACCTAGAGTGACCCAAGACGTTAGGAGACCCTACCTCCACCTCCCTCAGGAGCTCTCACTGTTGCCACACACCAACCACCTTCCCTGACCCTCTTCCTTGCACAAGTTAGCCTTAAAAA
This sequence comes from Cherax quadricarinatus, assembly GCF_038502225.1. Taxonomy (NCBI): domain Eukaryota; kingdom Metazoa; phylum Arthropoda; class Malacostraca; order Decapoda; family Parastacidae; genus Cherax; species Cherax quadricarinatus. Next base: position 1,980,517 of record NC_091365.1, read on the forward strand.
CACCAGTCTGATAGAGTATAAATGCCTCAACAGCCACAACTAAAGCACATCACGAAATTATATCCCAAAAGTAAGTCCACCAATTCTACAAAATGTGGTGTAAAATCAGTGTTTATGAAAGGAAGAATTCGCCTGAGTTTGGTATCAGTGTGAGGTCATTACAAGGCGGCCATAAAGTAGCCGAGCACACAGGGCCGGCACACCCGCCGCCTTAACACACTTTATGAAGGCCGCTCCACCCGCTTACTTCTTCTTGCAGTTCCCACACCAATTTAAGGTACAGGGTTTTCCTACGATCCTGAAAGCGATATGCTTCTAAATAATTCTTTAACAAAACTGTCTTTTTTTTTTACATGTTAAAGGGAGCACAATGAAACTTTTAAAGATGTTAACTTACTTTATCTTCATTAAATATCTCAGTTTGCCAAAGATAAGTAAATTTGTACAAATAACCAGTACATAGAAAGAATCTGATGACGTTTCGGTCCGACTTGGACCATGGACTAGTTGCGACTGCTCAATGTTCCAAGTCGGACCGAAACGTCGTTATAAGCTACTTTCTCCCATGTACGGGTTATTTTTGTATTGTGTCTTGTTGTTCTTCAAGAAAGTTTACATTTCCTTTCTATTGTTACTTCTAGTACTATATTTTACAGATAAAAATGATAGAAATTTTCATTTTATAGATTACGCATCATATTCCATTCCACTGCTGGAAGTGATCAGACTTAAGGTATCCCATTGTTTCTCCACGCTTAATAATTTTTTTTTCACAGCCAAGTTGAGCACTGAGCTCACTTGGTGTTCTTCTAGGCTCCAGAGCGATTACACCTCAGTGCTTGCAGACGGCGGCTGATAAGATGCTAAATATTCCTCAGTTCCTCATTCGTACGTGTGTCCCAGCGTTCCAGTTCTACGTTTCCAGGCAGCCAAGCTGAAACAACAATGGTTCAGACTGCTAAAATCGTTTACTGTTTCATTGAGTTTCCATTATTTCCAGCGGATTTTCAAAGGAGTCTGTTTTCGTAAGACCGTTGCCCCTGTTCCATTACAACTACAGACGTTCCAGGATCGAGAAAACTTTCAAAATCACTTTTACGCTTTTAATCAACAGTTTAAGGCTATCAGATGCTGTCACTTGTGAGTCCTACTCCTATCCAATACATCCGACTGATTAACTTTTCAAAGAGTGACACTTTTCCAAAATGCAATGGGTATATTCAGGGAAGAGTCCTTCCTTTTCCACCTCCCTCCCTCCCTCCACACTCACCCTTATACATACACCACACATGCAAATACATAACGCACCAGACACTACATTCTATTATACCACATACTCTAAACAAAAACAAAGCCAACTTAACTCTTAAGACTTCCCCTCCCCCCCATCCTCCCTCCCGTTTCCTTGTTCTCAACATACTGGACAGAAATCTTCCAGCACAACAAAGACAAAACCGCAGCACCGACTCCACATAATTTTGGTCTCGCTTGTTCATAGAAAACTGCAGAGACTTAACTCACGACTCCTAAAACTATAAAACAAACGGCGGAGCTTCGCCAGAAAGGAGAAGCAACGTGAAAGGACGAAGGAAGCCCATTAACGACAGCTTCCAGGATTTTATGGACTACTGGTGATGGTGTCACTGAAGCCACTGGTTCTGGGCATGATAAATCTGTACATACTAGAGTACTGGTTCTGAGCATGATAAATATGTACATACTCGAGTACTGGTTCTTGGGATGATAAATCTGTACATACATACTAGAGTACTGAGTACTGGTTTTAGGCATGATAAATCCGTACACAGAATACTAGTTCCGGGCATAATAAAACTGTACATACTAGAGTACTAGTTCGGGCCTGATAGATCACTACATTAATGATATACAGTACCAACAAGATGATGATCAGGTAAAAAGGACAAGTGCAACTAATGTGACATTTTATTGTGGCAAAGTTCCGCTCTCCAGGAGCTTTGTCAAAGCTCCTGGAGAGCGAAACGTTGCCACAATAAAATATCAAATTGATTGCACCTGTGTCCTTTTACCTAACATATTGCCGGTAATTCTACCAACATTAATAAGAGATGATCAGACTACATCTATTGCTGAAATTCTTCGGTACCGTTCCAGCTCAGTATATATTAAGGCTCTAGCTCCAGGCATGGTAGATCAATACAGTACGTAACACTAATTCTTGGCAGGACAGACGGACCAGTACATACTGAAGTGCTAATAAACATGGTTATAACTAGGACCAAAATTTTTAAAGGGGTGGACCGGTAAGCCAGCGGAAGACCTCGGTCAGATGACCAAAACCTCCAATGGAGGGTTATCATCTAAGACTCGCGTCAGGAAACACTTATCCTGTGTCCTGACGAACCTTACCTAACCTGAAGTACTGGTTCTTGGCATGATGAAATATGCACCTACCAGCAGCCGACGTTATTGAACAAAACAGTCATTAAGAAGCGGATCCGGATGAGAGATGGAGGTGGAGGCTAGAAGGAGAGTGATGGAGGAAGGGAAGAAGATGGAGGAACTAGAATAGAGGCAGCTAGAGGAGGCGTCAGCAACACGGAGACGAAGGTACATACATCAGTACTTGTTCACATCACTCCATACAACCACACGGCTCCCAAACCTGCATAAGATTTGCATGTGATCACCAGAGAAGACACTTGGACACTCCTCCCTTCTCATCTGTCCCTCATATGTCCCTCACCTGTCCCTCACCCGCCATCTACAACGAAAGACAAACATGTGTGTCAGCCAAGCTTCCGCCTGCATCACTGACATCTTAAGAGCACTCCAAGCAGCTACCAAGATGCGTGTAGCATCCTTAAACTAGCCCCTGTTGTTTGTGTCATCATTAAACTAGTCCCTGTTGTGTGTGTGGCATCCTTGAACTAGCCCCTGTTGTGTGTAGCATTCTTAAACTTGCCCCTGTTGTGTGTGTCATCATTAAACTAGCCCCTGTTGTGTGTATCATTAAACTAGGCCCTGTTCTGTGTGTGGCATCCTTGAACTAGCCCCTGTTGTGTGTACCATTCTTAAACTAGCCCCTGCTGTGTGTAGCATCCTTAAACTAGCCCCTGCTGTGTGTAACATCCTTAAACTAGCCCCTGCTGTGTGTAGCATCCTTAAACTAGCCCCTGCTGTGTGTAGCATCCTTAAACTAGCCCCTGCTGTGTGTAGCATCCTTAATTAAACTAGCCCCTGCTGTGTGTAGCATCCTTAAACTAGCCCCTGCTGTGTGTAGCATCCTTAAACTAGCCCCTGCTGTGTGTAGCATCCTTAATTAAACTAGCCCCTGCTGTGTGTAGCATCCTTAAACTAGCCCCTGCTGTGTGTAGCATCCTTAAACTAGCCCCTGCTGTGTGTAGCATCCTTAATTAAACTAGCCCCTGCTGTGTGTAGCATCCTTAATTAAACTAGCCCCTGCTGTGTTAAGCTTCATCACTGCTTCACAAAACTCCCAGAAATCATCTGGTGAATGACTAAATTCTTGTTTCCTACCTTCCACCCCCCCATGTTTCCACCTCCAAACTTCGTCAACGAGAGGCAATTAGATATGATGCAAGAAAGGGTAAAGTAGATAACAATTCCTTGGATCAAGAGCCCCTTCACCGCCATCACGACATCCTCCCTTCCCGGAAGGACTCAAATGGCCGAACTGACTCAAAATTCGAATCCTGTACCCACAGCAGTTCCATCCTTGTTTACGGCAGTTAAGTCCTAGCTCCATCAACCTCTCAGCTCTATTTTCCTCACTCTTCCCCCCACTCCTCGACACCACTTCCCTCCCCTCCCCTACCCTTTCCAATCTCCTCTACCTCCCCAACTCCCCCGGATGAACCCGCCATTAAATCCGAATCCATTACCGACAGCAGTTCCATCTTTGTCTACGGCAGCTAAGTCTCAGCTCTACCAACCTCTCAGCTCTATTTTCCTCACCCCTCCCCCACTCCTCAACACCACTTCCCTCCCCTCTCCAATCCCTTCGACTCCCCCCCCCTCCCCGGATGAACCCGCCATTAAAAGTCGAAAAATAAGAAAATTCACTAATTACCCCGAGCTTGTCTTAAAGAAACCCTGAGCCATCAAGTTGATTTTAATGCCCACTCGAGCAGACATTTATACCAACTCATAACTAAGCTGCACAATTTTACGGCTTCTTGGAAAGACTTTTACTTCTATTTTTTCCACCAATTTACTAAAATTAATTTATATTCACGAAATACAACAGCATCGCAGATCTCGGTCACCTTCTCCCCGGCAGTGAGGGGTGACATGTTCTCCCTGCCAGCAGTGAAGGTGATATGTTCTCCCTGCTAGTAGTGAAGGCGACATGTTCTCCAAGCAGTGAAAAATGCTATGTTCTCCCAGCAGTGAAGATGACATGTTCTCCCAGCAGTGAAGGTGACATGTTCTCCCAGCAGTGAAGGTGACGTGTTCTCCCAGCAGTGAAGATGACATGTTCTCGCAGCAGTGAGGATACCATACACATTGACAGTCAAGAATACCAACAATGGTCACAAACTCTTCTCTGAAATTTCTGTCTATCTCGATTCTCTCTCATATTCTTATTCCCTCTCCTTATACCTATTACTGTTCTGTATTCTGTTTCGAACGATTACTTGGGACATCTTTCCTACACACTTTCTTCTTATTAATTCATGATACACACCAGGTATGAAAGCTTTGAAAGTAAATTTGAATGTGCGTCTTCCCCATTCCCTACGAATTTGAAACCTCCCCATTTCCTTTCCAACACCACCTGTTTCACTCCAGTTATTGCCTCCCTCCACACTCAACACCCCCGCCCCCCTCACCTCCTCCGGTGAGTAAGAGGAAAGATCCTGGGTTGCAATTAATTTAACAAAGTACCTTGTGACGGTAGACATTGAAACTATGGTCGATAGACAATCAGGACAAGCACACACACACACACACACACACACACACACACACACACACACACACACACACACACACACACACACAAACACACACACACACGCCTGGCAAACCTGAGAATAGCGTTCCGATACCTTAATAAGGAATCGTTCAAGACACTGTACACTGTGTATGTTAGGCCCATACTGGAGTATGCAGCACCAGTCTGGAACCCACACCTGGTCAAGGACGTCAAGAAGTTAGAGAAAGTACAAAGGTTTGCAACAAGGCTAGTCCCAGAGCTCAAGGGAATGTCGTACGAGGAAAGGTTAAGGGAAATCGGACTGACGACACTGGAGGACAGAAGGGTCAGGGGAGACATGATAACGACATACAAGATACTGCGGGAAATAGACAAGGTGGACAGAGATAGGATGTTCCAGAGAGGGGACACAGGGACAAGGGGTCACAACTGGAAGCTGAAGACTCAGACGAGTCACAGGGACGTTAGGAAGTATTTCTTCAGTCATAGAGTTGTCAGCAAGTGGAACAGCCTAGCAAGTGAAGTAGTGGAGGCAGGAACCATACATAGTTTTAAGAAGAGGTATGACAAAGCTCAGGAAGCAGAGAGAGAGAGGATCCAGTAGCGATCAGTGAAGAGGCGGGGCCAGGAGCTGAGTCTCGACCCCTGCAACCACAATTAGGTGAGTACAATTAGGTGAGTACACAGGGTATGATAAAGCTCATGGAGCAGGAAGAAAAGTGGACCTAGTGGCGACCAGTGAAAAGGCGGGGGCAGGAGCTATGAATCGACCCCTGCAACCACAATTAGGTGAGTACACGGGCTAGGGGACATATACGAAAGCTAAACCATAAAAATGACTCACGGGAATGTTAGGAAATACTTTTTCAGACTCAGGGTGATAAATACTGGAAATGAAATTAGCTAGATGAAGAGATGGACGGATAAAAGAATCGACGGATAAAAGGATGGAATGATAAAGAGACGGATAAACTGACGGAATGGACGGAAGACCGGAACGTACAGAGGTATGAATGGATGACAGAAGCTTTAAATTAAGGCATCGGGAGGGGGAGGGAGGGCAGGAAGTAGAGGGAAGGAGGGCAGGCAGTAAGGGACGGAAGGAGGGCAGGCAGTAAGGGACGGAAGGAGGGCAGGCAGTAGAGGGACGGAGGGAGAGCAGGCAGTAGAGGGACGGAAGGAGAGCAGGCAGTAGAGGGACGGAGGGAGAGCAGGCAGTAGAGGGACGGAGGGAGGGGGCTTGCATTCAATTATAAGTTTAGTTGTTTGTGGTTATGGCAAGACTCAAACACGGCAGCGTAAAAATTCAAAGCCTATTGTGATTCTTATTTCAATTCACTCGCCTGGTAAATGTATTTAGTCATAACAATGTAGAGTGTAGGAGTTTTGAACACGCACGCAACACGCCACACCAGCCTCCCTCATAATGCACACAGCACGAGGTTTGCGATCTCGCAGCTCGACCCACGTCCGACCTCCACCCCGCTGTGTATATTCTTCAGTCGACAGTGAAGGTCTCGGTTAGATGACCAAAAGCTCCAGCTGTGGGTTATCATGACTAAGACCGGCGTCAAGAAACGCTTGTCCTGTTTCCTGACAAACCTTACCCAACTTTGTGAAACCAGTACCCCCCTCCGTAAAACGTTAGTTTACCTTCGGTATACTTCTCAGGGGTAAGGGTGATGTTCAAGAGCTTTCCTGCTCCTACATGACTGTCCTGGGTCAAACTTGTTTGGTGCCTGCCTGGTCTGCCAGGCTGTTGCTCGCCGGCAGCCCACTGGCTCACATATTCATTACAATATGGTTGATCTGGTACTTGACGGAGGAAACTGTAGAATACCTCAGTGTGAGGCATTCGTCATGCGTCATGTGTGTCTCCATGTGAATCATCGCAACCGCGACCCGGTCCCAGAGCAAGACTCCTGGTTGCTGTGCAATGATGTAATACTTGTGCTGTGGATACAATATTCAGAGGTATATAAAGGTTTGTACTAGAAGCTCAAGATCCAACCTAGGCTCCACAGTCTTACCTTTAATATACCTTTGAGTTTCATGAGTCTTTCTACTCCAGGAGCCTAGCCAATGGGCCACGTTCGTCCTGCTAAGTTACTGATGGAAAACTGCTAAAAAAGCTTAAGTCTTTGTATCAGTTCATGATGAGAGGCTGTGTGTCTTTATGATTGAAAAATACCATACTGAGGACTAACAACAAATATGATAACTAAGGCTTAAATCTGAGACAAAACTAGTTACATGATCACTAAGAATGGTCGAAGAAAATACAAGAACAATTTAGCAAATAAAACACTAAAGAAACTCGTAAAGCCGCCAGTAATGGACTTTTAAGCAGGAGTGCCAAATTATGCCCCTATGCCCACTTTACAGCCCGCGCTCCTCAATAGTGCACCAAGTCCAAGTGCCACCTCCATAACTTACCAACTGTCAGGAAACATTCTCTATTTGAGGACCGACTTCAGAAAAGAATACATAAAACTAAATGGCCTTCCTCCGGCCTTTGATGTTACTCTATCACGCGTTAGAACACAATAAAAGCATAACTGGCTTTCTATTTTCAATACAAGTTGTTTGTGAGTTTTTTCACATTACTAGATGGACATTTCCTTTCAAATTACACCAATAAATACAACTTTTAACCTGCGAAAGCATTATCTGTTTTATATAAGTTTAAACCTATATAGTTTCGTCAGATAGGTGTCCTTATTGTTTAGATCAACCTTTGTCATCACTTCTTAACAATGTGAAAGAAATCGTCTTCTCCAGGCGAGTTGAAAAACTTGTTAAGTAGCGCCCAAGTTGCTTCAGGTGTCACCTGTCTATCAGCAGCGTGTGGACATGCCCCAGATGCCACACTCTTCATCTAACCAGGTCACAAGCTCTCCACTCTCACTCACTGCAAGGTTTTTCACAGCCTTATCCACTAGTCGAGGAAATTTCTTTATCTCAGTCATCCATTTATTCTCTCTCTCTCTCTCTCTCTCTCTCTCTCTCTCTCTCTCTCTCTCTCTCTCTCTCTCTCTCTCTCTCTCTCTCTCTCTCTCTCTCTCTCTCTCTCTCTCTCTCATTCACTCATTTTTTTCTTGTTTATATATATTTGCATGACAGAGAACGCAGCCTAAACAATGTCACTCAGAAGGTAAACTCAAGAAGATTTGGTGTAAAACTCGGGAGCTCGTATACCTTTCCTGCTTCATTCCACCGTCACTCCCTCCAAACCCAAAGTTGAGACTTTACGATTGTGTCTTGTGACAGCGCAACTGCACAAGAGAATGAATTTACGAGCGCCCAAGCCGAAGACAGAGGAACCTCCCGGACACGAGGTACCAAGAATGTCTTGTCTCTCTCAATCACCCCACCTGTCGCTGACTCCTCCGAAAACCTGAATGCCAACCTCGCTTGGGTCACTTTAGGTGGTGTCCGATTTCTGGTTTCCAAGAAGGAGAATGCTGATGATATGCATAGCGTAATATCACACACAACAAACAAACCAGCAAAAAGGAAACGAAGCCGTGCTAGCTATTTGTGAATTGTTAACAATAATAATAATAATAGATTATTATTTATACAAATACATGAACAAGGTTTACAGGCCTAGCTGATATCAATGACACAAAGCCCCTTGTTATGCAGAGCATTTCGGGCAAATTAGGTCAATTCTGTCGCCAGGATGCAACCCATACCAGTCAACTAATACCCAGGTACCTGTTTTACTGATAGCTGAACATGGACAGCAGGTGTCTTAAGGAAACACGTCCTAATGTTTCCACCCGTACCAGGGATCGACCCCCCGGACCTCAGTGTGTGAGCTGAGGGCGCTAGCTATCGTTACGGCTCGACAAAGCTCTCGGAGGGCGAAACTCTGCCACAATAAAATATCACATTAGTTATGTGTGTCCATTTACCCAAAATTTTGTCCGTAGTTCTACCATTATTACTCTTCGTGAATTGTTTCCATTACGGCAGTGTGACTTGTACTTTTCCATACCGGAAGAAACATAAGTTCCCGCTTAAATAAAAGACAATAATAGGCTAAAGCAATTGTTTTTATCAACATAACTCAAGATATCTATTAGTAAATATATTGAGTACGAGATTAGATCGGGCATTCTATTAGCTATATATGTTCGAATAACATTCTTTCGTGACTTAGCATGTGACCAAATTAACCCGCGTTAGGCTTCCAGAACAACTATCTAGCGTGTGCCTCGCGCTTGGCAGACGGGGGATCAAGCCTCCAGCAAAGCTTTAGCCGAATGACCCACGCAATTTAGGGCTTCCCATAAATAATAATTTAATTTTCTGCTCGGTAAAAGCTGCAGATGCAGTGTGGAGGAGGAGGAGGAGCTACTCAGACCAGCAGTAGACCAGCTGTGTTGTAGTCTACTTTATGATTTATAATCAAGAACGGTTGAACAGGTGATTAACCATACACTCTCCTGATGTTGCTCGCCCTGACGGCTGCAAGTGTCTCCTAGGAGCCCGTACGGTTGAAGAATTACACGTGCAACATCTGGGCATCTTTGTAAGTCGTTTCGCCAACCAGTGGCTTTATCAATACAAGGACATATTGTGAAGATTGTAGAATTGTATAGAAAAGATGAGGTAATCAGTCCCTCAGTCCTGGAGCTGGTAAAGAGCACCGTAGTCTTGATAAAGCCACTGGTTGGCGAAACGTCCAATAGCGCATGCTTGCGATTTCACACATAGTCAAATAGCGTACTGCCAACAATAATGGAGAAAATAAACACTGCAGAGCGAACTTTTATTGAGACAACGTTTCGCTCTAGAGCGAAACATTGTCTCAAAAGATTGCTCTAGAAATGCGTCTTTTCTTCACCATTCACACAAAAGGGTAATGGTGGCTGGCAGCAGCAGCCTACACTGCCGTCAATGGAAGAGGCAGATCAATGGAGTTCCACACTCCAGAACAGGTCAAGTGTCTTACCTGAGCAAGCAGACGACCCACCTGCGACAGGGCTCTGTGGTGCGAGACGGTGTCCCTGAGGTGTGAGGGCCACATTGACTCGCAATACGACACATTCCAGAGGCCCGGGCCAAGGACTAGTGTGTTAAGTGTAAGGTGTAGCAGCCAGGATGCACTCTGATGGGTAGGTGAGCTGGCTGCGTGATGGGCCTGGATGTCACCCAGCAGGACTCACGAACGTGCAACCTTTGTCTTCGCCTTGCATCCATCAGCCCCCGACACATTTCATTTATAAGCGTCGCCATGCAACACATATATATTGCACGCCCGCTGCAGATACTGACGAGCGATAATAGTGTAGCTGCCTAACCTAGACAGCTTCTCTGCTGAGAAATGGCAGGACCAACACTACAATCTCCGCCATCTTTCTGTGGCTCATTCCTCATGTGCCATTCTGCCCTGTCTGCCACTAACACTATCACTGCACATCTTGTCACTCCCTAAAACAATAGGTCACAAGAATATCGCTCGATAATTACTGAAAGAATAGAGCTTTTACTCCTTTAACAAACCAAGAGGGAGGAGGACAACGTAGGAACAAGGAAAGAGGGCGAGAAAGGGATGATGCGCCTCGTCAGTAGTAGAGTACTATGGGAGAAAGGCGGCTGTCACCCTCCCCACCATCTCCGCCCTTTCTCCTGTCCAAGGGGGGTCTGAAGGAACGAGGAGGCTTGAGGAGCTGCGATGTGCTGATGAAATATGACGCCATTATGAGGTCTTGGGGAGATGTTTATCTGCCTTAGAGTCTCGTCTGGCTGGGCCGTCCTGATGCAACACCAGCCTCTGATTTATTAGCCACGCCGCCTCTGCCCACATTCAAACTTTCCCAAAACTCAAAAGGTCATGGCAGTTGCCCAGACAAATAAGACCACAGAGGAGAGTTGCAATTTGGGTCGTGGACGTGTTTTTGGCCTCCCTGGTGAACCCTCATGGAGCTCTATGCTCCAGCACGAGTGAAACACACCTGAGACCTGCTTCATTACAGATCTGCAAAAGGATGAGCAGAATATAGCTTTATATTCCTCGTGAGTTTATCAGCTATCAATGCGAACTTTAATGTGAGGAAGGAGATTGGTATTCCTAAGATCAATGTTGGTATCATTCAGATAAACACTGTACTTTGTCAAGATGTTGAGAAATGAACTAGACATTGTCACCATAAATCTTTCTAAATATTAAGAAGCAAATAAACACAAATTTAAATGGATTTTGAAAACATGAAACAGACTGAAAAAAAAAAAAATAGTCTGGTGATACCGACAAGATGTGGAAAAAGACATGTAAATTTCAGGAGGTATTGAAGGAAACATTTCGCCAGTATTGGCTTCTTCAGTCTCAAACTAAGACTACTACAAAACAATACCGGAGCAATTCGTAACTATCAAAGGTAAATCTTTGGACGATGTTTAGATCCTTCGGACCTGCCTAGTATGGGCCAACAGGCCTACTGCAGTGTTCCTATTTTCTTATATTCTGTTCTTGACAATGGCCCAGAACGGACAGAAAAGACGTCTTAAATTAATCTGTACTTTATGGGTTAGTTGTGAATGTGTGTTGTTAGGTAAGACATGCAACAGTTAGGTATCTTAATTTCGAAACTTTTCGCCTACACAGTAGGCTTCTTCAGTCGTGTACAGAAAGTTGATAGAAGCAGAAGATACTTGAAGACGATGTTATCAGTCCATCACCCTTGAAGTTTTGAGGTGGTCAGTCCCTCAGTCTGGAGAAGAGTATTGTTCCATAGTCTGAAACAATATGGAGTTGAAGTGATAGGATGGAGCCTTATATAGCGCCAGGAGGTGAGATGTAGGCCACTAGTAGAGGTGAGAATGTTGTCGTTGGAAGAACTGACCACCTCAAAACTTCAAGGGTGATGGACTGATTACATCGTCTTCAAGTATCTTCTGCTTCTATCAACTTTTCTGTACTCGACTGAAGAAGCCTACTGTGTAGGCGAAACGTTTCGAAATTAAGATACCTAACTGTTGCATATGTGTCTTACCTAACAACCTGTCGGTATTTTATACCATTTTAATGTTCACTTAGTTGTGAATATTAGACAACTGGTTATCCACTGTCCGCGGGAGCCCCATCCGGCTCGCGGCTACCGGTGCTCACTATCATCTAGCCCAACATTCAGCTAACTTCCGGCAACGTCATTAATGTGGAAACTGGTAACAGTTTTTATACTTCTCCTTTAATGTTGTCACATCCACGAAGCTGGCCATAGCTTGGGCGTTCTTGCATGAAGCTAGCCACAGCTTGGGCGTTCTTGCGTGAAGCTGGCCACAGCTAGGGTGTCAATGCGTAAAGCTGGCCACAGCTGGGGTGACCATGCGTGAAGCTGGCCACAGCTTGGGTATCAGTGCGTGAAGCTCGCCACAACTAAGGTGTCAGTGGGTGAAGCTGGCCACAGCTGGGGTGTCAGTGCGTGAAGCTGGACACAGCTGGGGTGTCAGTGCGTGAAGCTGGCCACAGCTGGGGTGTCAGTGCGTAAAGCTGGACACAGCTGGGGTGTCCGTGCGTGAAGCTGGCCACATCTGAGTCGTTCTTGCGTGAAGCTGGCCACAGCTAGGGTGTCCTTGCGTGAAGCTGGCCACAGCTGGGGTGTCAGTGCGTGAAGCTGGCCACAGCTGGGGTGTCAGTGCGTGAAGCTGGCCACAGCTGGGGTGTCAGTGCGTGAAGCTGGCCACAGCTGGGGTGTCAGTGCGTGAAGCTGGCCACAGCTGGGGTGTCCTTGCGTGAAGGTGGCCACAGGTGGACGGGCCAGCCAGGAGACATACACTGGCCCCAAGATGACAAGTGATAACATCTTACAGTATATTACTGAGCTGTCTATTACCCTCACTCTCCACCTGCAAAGTTATTTCTATATAAATACACTGGTTCTTCCAGACGTCTCTTTAAATGAACACATTAATATATGTCTGCAGGTGCCACTGTAGTGAACACTTCTGCAGGTGCCACTGTAGTGAACACTTCTGCAGGTGCCACAGTAGTGAACACTTCTGCAGGTGCCACTGTAGTGAACACTTCTGCAGGTGCCACTGTAGTGAACACTTCTGCAGGTGCCACTGTAGTGAACACTTCAGAAGGTACCACTGCAGTGAACACTTCTGCAGGTGCCACTGTAGTGAACACTTCTGCAGGTGCCACTGTAGTGAACACTTCTGCAGGTGCCACTGTAGTGAACACTTCTGCAGGTGCCACTGTAGTGAACACTTCTGCAGGTGCCACTGTAGTGAACACTTCTGCAGGTGCCACTGTAGTGAACACTTCTGCAGGTGCCACTGCAGTGAACACTTCTGCAGGTGCCACTGTAGTGAACACTTCTGCAGGTGCCACTGTAGTGAACACTTCTGCAGGTGCCACTGTAGTGAACACTTCTGCAGGTGCCACTGTAGTGAACACTTCTGCAGGTGCCACTGTAGTGAACACTTCTGCAGGTGCCACTGTAGTGAACACTTCTGCAGGTGCCACAGTAGTGAACACTTCTGCAGGTGCCACTGTAGTGAACACTTCTGCAGGTGCCACTGTAGTGAACACTTCTGCAGGTGCCACTGCAGTGAACACTTCTGCAGGTGCCACAGTAGTGAACACTTCTGCAGGTGCCACTGTAGTGAACACTTCTGCAGGTGCCACTGTAGTGAACACTTCTGCAGGTGCCACTGTAGTGAACACTTCTGCAGGTGCCACAGTAGTGAACACTTCTGCAGGTGCCACTGTAGTGAACACTTCTGCAGGTGCCACTGTAGTGAACACTTCTGCAGGTGCCACTGTAGTGAACACTTCTGCAGGTGCCACTGTAGTGAACACTTCTGCAGGTGCCACAGTAGTGAACACTTCTGCAGGTGCCACTGTAGTGAACACTTCTGCAGGTGCCACTGTAGTGAACACTTCTGCAGGTGCCACTGTAGTGAACACTTCTGCAGGTGCCACTGTAGTGAACACTTCTGCAGGTGCCACTGTAGTGAACACTTCTGAACATCCTCTTGCTTCGTTTTTCTTCTCACCTCCTGACCCTTCTTCCTCTTTCTTCCTTTTCATCTTTCTACTATTTTTCCGCTATACCTATTTATTCTCTTCCCCCAACCCTCCTCTCCTATTTATCCTTTTCTAACCCTCCCCCTCCTCCCTTCCTATTACTCCCCTTTCCCTATTCCCCCCATACCTGGAGACTACCTGGAGGGTATTCCGGGGATCAACGTCCCCGCGACTCGGTCCACGACCAGGCCTCCAGGTGGATCAGGGCCTGATCAACCAGGCTGTTACTGCTGGCCGCACGTAGTCAAACGTACGAACCACAGCCCGGCTGATCCTCCTCTCTGTCTTTCCTTGCTTCTCTTACTGCTGCAGTTTTATTTACTACTACTAACAGTTATCATAGTATCTGTACACTATTAACAATCCCCATTCTCTTCCCTCACTCCCATCTTTAAGCATTCTCATCCCCTCCCTCCCTCCCTTCCTTCCTTGCTCTTCTACACCCCTCCTCTTCCTCTTCTGCAACCCCTCCTTCCTTTCTCTTCTACTACCCCTCCCTCCCTTCCTTCCTGTTCTACAACCTCTCCCTTCTACAACACCTTGTTCTTCCTTCTACCCAATTCGTATACAAACTTTACCCTGCCCAACTCTTACTGACACCTCCCCTGTCCTTGCCTATCCCTGCCCAGGTCTTCCTACCCTCACGTTCCAGGGTCAGCAGATCTCGTCAGCAGCCTCTGGCCACGCAGAAAATAATGTCGCTGTCAGCGTCTGATATAGCCACGTCCCACCAACTTAGCACCATAGTCTCCCATTTCGTGTCCGGTGGTGGTGGTGGGGGGATGTGATGGGAGAGGAGGGGGTTTGATAGTGGCAGCGGTGTGTCGGGGGCGTCATGGGGAGGTACCGGTGGTGGTGGTGGTGGTGGTGGTTGTGGTGTTGACGGTGGTGTTAATTAATGGTGGTTGTAGTAGTGTTCGTAGTGGTGGTGTTAGTGGTTTTGGTGGCGGGGGTGTTAGTGATGGTGGTAGTAATGTTGTTAATGGTAGTGTTTATAACAAACATTCCCCTCAAGGAAGGTTCCTTGATGTTGGTGAGGGGCTCTTGATTTAGGGAATTAGATCTGTGCTCCAGTTCCCCGAATTAAGCCTGAATGCCTTCCACATCCCCCCCCCCCAGGCGCTGTATAATCCTCCGGGTTTAGCGCTTCCCCTTGATTATAATAATAATAATAATAATAATAATATAACAAACATTAACAGATACACCACAAATACTTCACATGATCTAACAGAAAATTAACAGACAGGCCCTCGAGCCGAGACTCAACCCCCCGCACACTCAACTAGGTAACTACACACAACTCGACGTTGGAAGACTGAAACGCTTGAGGAAGTCTTACATGTGAACACAATGGTACTCTGGCTGACAGTCGTGTGACGGCCAAGAACAAAGTTTTTATAACTCATCAATAAGAAATAACAGTTACTGAAATATTTATAAACGCTTGGTAAGCTGAAAACTTGAAGTGAATAACATTCCATTACTCTGGAAGGAGGTAGGAGGAACCTCCAGCAGTCAGGAAGGAGGTAGGAGGAACCTCCAGCAGTCAGGAAGGAGGTAGGAGGAACTTCCAGCAGTCAGGAAGGAGGTAGGAGGAACTTCCAGCAGTCAGGAAGGAGGTAGGAGGAACCTCCAGCAGTCAGGAAGGAGGTAGGAGGAACTTCCAGCAGTCAGGAAGGAGGTAGGAGGAACTTCCAGCAGTCAGGAAGGAGGTAGGAGGAACCTCCAGCAGTCAGGAAGGAGGTAGGAGGAACCTCCAGCAGTCAGGAAGGAGGTAGGAGGAACCTCCAGCAGTCAGGAAGGAGGTAGGAGGAACTTCCAGCAGTCAGGAAGGAGGTAGGAGGAACTTCCAGCAGTCAGGAAGGAGGTAGGAGGAACCTCCAGCAGTCAGGAAGGAGGTAGGAGGAACCTCCAGCAGTCAGGAAGGAGGTAGGAGGAACCTCCAGCAGTCAGGAAGGAGGTAGGAGGAACTTCCAGCAGTCAGGAAGGAGGTAGGAGGAACTTCCAGCAGTCAGGAAGGAGGTAGGAGGAACCTCCAGCAGTCAGGAAGGAGGTAGGAGGAACCTCCAGCAGTCAGGAAGGAGGTAGGAGGAACTTCCAGCAGTCAGGAAGGGGTTGCGGAACTTTCAGCAGTCAGGAAGGGGTTGCGGAACTTTCAGCAGTCAGGAAGGAGGTAGGAGGAACTTCCAGCAGTCAGGAAGGAGGTAGGAGGAACTTCCAGCAGTCAGGAAGGAGGTAGGAGGAACTTCCAGCAGTCAGGAAGGAGGTAGGAGGAACTTCCAGCAGTCAGGAAGGAGGTAGGAGGAACTTCCAGCAGTCAGGAAGGAGGTAGGAGGAACTTCCAGCAGTCAAGGAGGTAGGAGGAACTTCCAGCAGTCAGGAAGGAGGTAGGAGGAACTTCCAGCAGTCAGGAAGGAGGTAGGAGGAACTTCCAGCAGTCAGGAAGGAGGTAGGAGGAACTTCCAGCAGTCAGGAAGGAGGTACAAGGAACCTCCAGCAGTCAGGAAAGAGGCAGGAGGAACTTCCAGCAGTCAGGAAGGGGTAGAGGAACTTTCAGCAGTCAGGAAGGAGGTAGGAGTAACTTCCAGCAGTCAGGAAGGAGTATAGGAGCAACACAACTCTCCATGAGTCAGGAAGACCATCATAGACTGAGGGAGAGCACAACACTTATATCACAAGAATGACAGACCCAAACACAGAATTTTAGAAGCAGCCATAGTCCACCACCATCACAACACTGGAACATGTATGTTAGTTAAACTCATTGCCCACATTATCTGGACTCATAAACTTCATGGCTGTAGCTCAGCCTTGAGTGAAACATAGTAAAGGAAGGTTTCCCCTGCTACCAGAGTCTATTTCCAAGGAGACGGGAGTGTAGGAGGGATGCAAACCCGTTCAAGGACCAGCATCGAAGTGTAAGAAATGTTGATCCATCCTGAAGGAATAATGGTAAGTAGGACCACTGAAAGCACCACTTACCAATGTGGATGGTTACTGGAAGCAGATATGGCCACAGTACCACTGGGGTCACCACTAGGAGCCACACTGGAAGCACCACTGTGGATGACCACAGGGGCCAGGCAGCATGAAGCATGGTACGCCAGGGCTGCCTGACAAGATGGCATTAAGACAATACACCACCCACCGTCTTACCTCCAAAGTTATATCAGAGGAACTGGCAGGTAATCCCTCCACCCCTCACCCCAACACCCCTCCCTTCACACCACCCCTCCCACCACACCGCCCCTCACCCTAACACCCCTTGCTCCACAACGCCCCTCACCACATTCCCATACCAAATCTCCTCGCTTTCCTTGCACTCCTCCATCTATCACCCCATCGCCCCCGCATCCCTGTCTAATCAGCCGGTTTGTGGTGCTTACGTTGTGATACATGCAGTGAGCACCAACAGCCTGATTGATAAGGTCGTCAAGAAGGCCTGATCTGGGATCGGGCCACGGGAGCGATGATCCCGGAACCACTGATGTTTACCTACACAAGACAGTCATATACGGAGCGTATACTTGTGACTGGGTGTGACTTTATCTCTGGCAAACTATGTAGACAACTGCAACACTTAACCCACTCTCCCTTTGCCCTAAAGTGCTCCACTCATATGTGCTGCTACAACACCCGGCCCGCTCTGCCTCTGCTCCTAGGTGTCATAGTCCCCATGTGATGTCACAGCACCTGGAGTACATGCAACCTCAAAACTAAACACATACATTAATCACCTCCACTAAATCTTTACACAATCCACATGCAACCATTTTCCATCGTGGCAGTGCTGAAATTAGCTTAATCTGGAGGCCTGGAGCAGCGACGCTGTACCGGGATAATCACCGCCATCAGCAGCGTGACAACCCTTCCTGTCAGTAATCAGCAGCAGCAGTAGAATAACTAGCAACAACGATGCAACAGCAGAATCGTAGGAGCAGCAACGCAGCAGCTGAGGTGTACAGGAAGGAGGCGTCCATCAGCTTCCCTGTGTCCAGTGTTCCATCATGGTGCTCCTCCTTCCTTTCTTCCCGACGCGTCTCCAGTTTTAACTGAGCTCGGCCCCAGCGGATCTCAAAAGAACTTAATTTTCCCAGCTCCTTGTTATTCGAAATCTACGAGCTGGTGTATTTGTACACTATTATACCTCCAAGACTTAATGCCCTAAATGTCTATCGAGAAAAAGACGTTCTTGCTTTAATCGTATTCAGAGAATTAAAGAGACAAGCATGGAGAATTGTAAAGATTTTCCTGTAATTACCCTTGAAGGGAAGTCCAGAGCTGATGTGAACGAATCTTATTTGCAGTAACTGACTGTAGACTCTTGCAGAGAGGAGAAAGACTGCAACTCATTTTGTGTTTCTTACCCTGCTGATATCAAATGAGTGAGGCTCGTGGCTCTCAGTACACACGTCTGGGCATCGAGTCTCCGGCCGGAAAAGATTTATCCCGCTAGCATTGTGCATCACCCACTGGGTAGTCGCCTCGTACTCCTTTCCCCAGATCAAGATCCCCACCCCTTCCAGCCCGAACCTTTTACCCTTCCACTGGTGCATCAGCGCACCGTTCCCCACCTCCCCTCCGGCTTAGACATCTGCGATGTCACCACTTATAATCCTGTAAATGCTGGTGATTTATATACATCATCTAGTCGTACCTAAACACGCCAACTACCTACACACGGCATTTAATCGTACCTCCAAACGCCACACAGTCCAGTCGTACCTTCAGACGCCATTTCTAGTCGTACCTGCCTATGGGAAGTAGGAGAGGAAGCCATGAGAAATATTTTAACATCATTAAATACTCCGCATTGTTCGGATACCTTTCACTCAACACCTTAATACATCCAGTAGGTCAGAGGTTGCCTGATACACTGGTATTTTTGCCCCGCTAAGAATAACAGTCTCGTTAATCAATCAACAAGGAAATCTAACCTGGCCAAGGACGCCTCAGTGCGAAAATACAACACACTCAAAACCTGTCACAGGTATGTTCCAGAATACGACTGCGGATAGGACTGAGTTTATCACACATTTACGTTGAAGTATTCTCACGTTTCGGTGTGTGACTAGTTAATGGTCCAAGTCGGACCGAAACGTCGTCCTAAGTTTCTCCTGTGTGGGTTATTTGTGTATTGTTAATCACGGTATTGTCCTTTTATGTTCTATTTCACATTAATGAACTAACACAAAAGTACTTTTGTTTACTGTTAGGTGAGCCAGGGTAGTAGAGGTGCAAGGTAACTTAGCTATACGTTTCGCCTCTCCGGAAATCGGATACGCGACGTTTCGCCCCTCACTAGTGAGGGGCGAGAAGATGAGAACTTGCTCTCATATAGATCATGCTCTTGAAGTTTTATAAGAGTTCCAACTGAAGGAGGGATGGGAAATAGGAGATCCCTCCAAGAACCGCTCTGCGATAAGCTTGACCCCGAACGGGTAGAATACAAAGGCTTAAGCTGTCTCGGGGATGAATCAAGCTGAGAGGCGTTTTTGTGATGATTAAGCTGATGAGGGCAGTCACCTGGGTCTTGGTGAACAATGCCCCCACTGATTCTTGCAGCAGCAGGTCAATGTTGCTCACCAGGCAATCTATGCCAGTTTTGTGTACACCTTGTATCACCTCTTGCTAGTGACACCAGTGACTCGTTGCTCGGTGATACAATATTCGGCTCACAACCATAGGTGGGACTAGATACCTGGGTTTTGTTTAGTCTACTCTTGTGGTTAGAATCTTTGGGAAGGACACGAGTAAAATAAGAATAGCTACTTCTTTGCTGTGTTGTCCTGGTCTAATTGCCTTAAGAATGTCGTTTTCACATACAAGAGAAAGTGTCCACCAGTATAGAACTTAATATAATGGATTCACAGCTTATCCCACAATTCTCACTCGTCTGCCCAGCACACTCGTGATAAACAAGACTCAAACGCAAGCTAAACTTGCAAATATATCTCTCCCGAGTTAATTTAAGCTGTCGCTGATAAAACTGGTATTACTTTCCACTACCTTACAAGACGTTTCACATTACCATCATCAGTTATCTCAACCATAAAGAAAAATGATCCGGTAGATATGTTTAACAAGCAACACAGATATTTTCCTCTGCCCAGATAACTTCTTCAAGGGCGACGTGAAAATCTGTACAAACAGTGAAAATAGGAAAATCTTATATTTCATTTGAATATGCAGTGAGAAAATGTCATGAGAATTACCCAATTAAGTTTCCAGGAGTAAAATTGAATCAAACTGCAGGAATTAGGTGAGAACAGGTAGGTAACTTGTTTCTGCCTCTTAATTAACGGATGAAGTCTTAAGAACACTTGAATGCCTCATACGGGTTTCGCGCTTCACAAAGTATAATACAAGTTACCTGAAGTCACTTCTGGGAGTCACCGCCCCCGCGGCCCGGTCCCGGACTAGGCCTTCTGGTTACTGGCTGATCGGTCAAGCTGTTAATGCCTGCCGCCTGCAGTCCAACTTATGCACCACACCAAGGTTAATCAGGAACTTTTTTTCTTGAGGAATCTATTGAGTTCCCTTCTGAAGACAGCTGGAGTTTTCTTGGTAATCCTCCTTAAACATGAAGTGTGAGTGTTGAAGAGTCGTGAACCCTTAGCATTTATTCAGTTTCCTCTCATTATACTCACTGCTTCTCTGCTTTTCACTGTCTAGTCGTTTGTGTTCATCAGTAGTAATGTCAGTGTGCAGGTTTGAAACCAATCCCTCCACTATCCTCCAGTTACCATCAATTATACACCTAGACAGAAACGAATGTCTTATCTGGAGATGCTTCTAGGAACCATCACAACGGCGACCCAGTCTTAGACTAGGTCCCGTTGTTGACAGTGTAGTCAGGCTGGAAATATAAACACAAATGCAGTATAATGTGATCCTTTATTGACAACGTTTCACCCACACAGTGGGCTTTTTCAAGTCACACACGGATCTACCTGGGGTTGGAAGGTACGAGAGTATTTATAGTCATGTTAAGAATGTTGAGGTCAGGCTGTTGGTGCTGGAAGGACGTAGTCCGACGAAGGCACCACAGCTCGGTTGATCATTAACAACTTGGAGACACTCGTCAGGTTCCCCCTTGAGGATAACGCAGACTTGAGTGAAGACGCAACAAACATACACAGAGCTCTGAAACACAGCGCTTGTGGCAAGTCTGATGCTCAGCGGTACTCTGCTCCGCCTCTCCTTATTTACTAATATTATATTTGCTTTAAGTACTAAATCTATGGGGGAGCGGCCCATTCAAGGAGTGGTGGAGGCTCGATCCCCTATACACTATCACGGCGCCTCGTGTTAAACAGCAACAACTTGGCTGATCAGGCAATCAATGGAGAAATCTAACCATACATCGGGCAGCGGAAGACAAAACTCTGGAAACCCATCACAGGTATGTGAGAAAGGCAGAGGCTGTCCCGGTCACCGGCACACACAAGACGGTGTTCTGGTGTACAAGTCTCTGGCCTCACTCATCTTCCTCCATAATGTACTCCAAGATGCGATGGTCCAGTAAGATAAAGGTATTTTTTTTACCTTAACAGCGAGCGTAATATGTCAGGACTGATTTACTGACCTCCAAACCTTGCATTGTAAGTACAACCCACATGAAGTCAGCTTCCCGCTCCCTATCTATTGGTGGGGTAATTAGCCTTGCACTGACATCCATAAAACTACCTTTTTTGGCCGAGCGGTTTATTGATAGACGACCACACTACCCGCCTTCCATACCAAGTGATACGATACTACGCAGACCAATATGCTGATAGAGTTTAGCTCCCCGACAGAGCAGTGACGAGAGAGCAGTTTAAAAAAACTGACTACATTCCGAGATAGTAAGTTTTTTTTTTTAATAAGTTTATCAATGGAGTTGAGTAGACAGTGGTCTACACTCTCAGATGATGTTGACGACTCACTGGTGACTAGTGCTACAGGGATATACCTGAAGTATACATGGAGAAGGTTTCGGGGGTCAATGCCCCCGTGACCTAATCTGTAAATCATTGATGGTACACACTGTGATGGTACACAGCGATAGTACACACAGTTATGGTACACACAGCGATATTACATACAGCTATGGTATACACAGCGATGGTACACACAGTAATGGTACAGTGATGATACACACAGCGATGGTACACACAGTTGATCGTGATTCCCAAGATACTGCTGACGATGTAAGATCTATGGTGGCGGAGGCTGCTGCTGCTGACGTTTACGTCATATAAACAAAGACATATAAATCAGTGAGTGAAAGCAGTAACCTTAAATCATTCAGCGCCCGTCAGGGAGAGACTGACGGCAAGAGGAGAATGAACAAAAAAATGGAGTGAAGGGGGATGGCACGAAAAGAGGGACAAAAGAAAAAAAGAAGTAAGGATGGAAGAAGTGGGAGAAGAAATAATGCAAAAAGAGAGATAAGAGATATAAAAGTCAGGACATTAGAGGTACATAGGAAAGGCAGATAACGGGAAACTCTATCCGGGTATCTGCTGACCAACACATTCTAGCTATAACTGATTCTTACCAGACAGCTGAGATTAGTATAGTAGAAGGATCTCTCCCCACCCTCCGGCCAATATGCTCTCTGTAAAAAGTTGAAAGCAAAACATATATGTGTGTGTGTGTGTGTGTGTGTGTGTGTGTGTGTGTGTGTGTGGATATTTAATAGGTTACGTGGAAGCAAAATTTGGTTACTAGTGCCAAGACATGTACTAGTGCGCCACGGATACCTCGTCTTCATCCATTATCAACTGACATTCCTAATGAAGTTGCTGAGATAATTTTAGGACACCATTAGCCATAGACACCATCACCATAGTAACTACTTCAGTCCCATGTCTGTCCAAGTCTTCGTCCATCTGCATTGTTTTTTCTACTTGCAACTGTATCCATTTTGATACATTTATGTCTGCAAAAATGTTATACCCACTTTTATAATGTATTTGATAAAATATTCTATTATATATATATATATATATATATATATATATATATATATATATATATATATATATATAGGTAGTAGGTTGGTAGACAGCAACCACCCAGGGAAGTACTACCATCCTGCCAGATGACTGTGAAACAAAAACCTGTAACTGTTTTGCATGATGGTAGGATTGCTGGTTTCTTTTTCTGTCTCATAAACACGCTAGATAACAGGGATATCTTGCTACTCCAACTTACACTTTGGTCACACTTCACAGACACGCACATGCATATATATATATACATACATCTAGGTTTTTCTCCTTTTTCTAAATAGCTCTTATCCTTTTTATTTCTTCTATTGTCCATGGGGAAGTGGAAAAGAATCTTTCCTCCGTAAGCCATGCGTGTCGTATGAGGCGACTAAAATGCCGGGAGCAATGGGCTAGTAACCCCTTCTCCTGTATACATTTACCAAAAAAAGAGAAGAAGAAAAACTTTATAAAACTGGGTTGCTTAAATGTGCGTGGATGTAGTGCGGATGACAAGAAACAGATGATTGCTGATGTTATGAATGAAAAGAAGTTGGATGTCCTGGCTCTAAGCGAAACAAAGCTGAAGGGGGTAGGAGAGTTTCAGTGGGGGGAAATAAATGGGATTAAATCTGGAGTATCTGAGAGAGTTAGAGCTAAGGAAGGGGTAGCAGTAATGTTAAATGATCAGTTATGGAAGGAGAAAAGAGAATATGAATGTGTAAATTCAAGAATTATGTGGATTAAAGTAAAGGTTGGATGCGAGAAGTGGGTCATAATAAGCGTGTATGCACCTGGAGAAGAGAGGAATGCAGAGGAGAGAGAGAGATTTTGGGAGATGTTAAGTGAATGTATAGGAGCCTTTGAACCAAGTGAGAGAGTAATTGTGGTAGGGGACCTGAATGCTAAAGTAGGAGAAACTTTTAGAGAGGGTGTGGTAGGTAAGTTTGGGGTGCCAGGTGTAAATGATAATGGGAGCCCTTTGATTGAACTTTGTGTAGAAAGGGGTTTAGTTATAGGTAATACATATTTTAAGAAAAAGAGGATAAATAAGTATACAAGATATGATGTAGGGCGAAATGACAGTAGTTTGTTGGATTATGTATTGGTAGATAAAAGACTGCTGAGTAGACTTCAGGATGTACATGTTTATAGAGGGGCCACAGATATATCAGATCACTTTCTAGTTGTAGCTACACTGAGAGTAAAAGGTAGATGGGATACAAGGAGAATAGAAGCATCAGGGAAGAGAGAGGTGAAGGTTTATAAACTAAAAGAGGAGGCAGTTAGGGTAAGATATAAACAGCTATTGGAGGATAGATGGGCAAATGAGAGCATAGGCAATGGGGTCGAAGAGGTATGGGATAGGATTAAAAATGTAGTGTTAGAGTGTTCAGCAGAAGTTTGTGGTTACAGGAAAGTGGGTGCAGGAGGGAAGAGGAGCGATTGGTGGAATGATGATGTAAAGAGAGTAGTAAGGGAGAAAAAGTTAGCATATGAGAAGTTTTTACAAAGTAGAAGTGATGCAAGGAGGGAAGAGTATATGGAGAAAAAGAGAGAGGTTAAGAGAGTGGTGAAGCAATGTAAAAAGAGAGCAAATGAGAGAGTGGGTGAGATGTTATCAACAAATTTTGTTGAAAATAAGAAAAAGTTTTGGAGTGAGATTAACAAGTTAAGAAAGCCTAGAGAACAAATGGATTTGTCAGTTAAAAATAGGAGAGGAGAGTTATTAAATGGAGAGTTAGAGGTATTGGGAAGATGGAGGGAATATTTTGAAGAATTGTTAAATGTTGATGAAGATAGGGAAGCTGTGATTTCGTGTATAGGGCAAGGAGGAATAACATCTTGTAGGAGTGAGGAAGAGCCAGTTGTGAGTGTGGGGGAAGTTCGTGAGGCAGTAGGCAAAATGAAAGGGGGTAAGGCAGCCGGGATTGATGGGATAAAGATAGAAATGTTAAAAGCAGGTGGGGATATAGTTTTGGAGTGGTTGGTGCAATTATTTAATAAATGTATGGAAGAGGGTAAGGTACCTAGGGATTGGCAGAGAGCATGCATAGTTCCTTTGTATAAAGGCAAAGGGGATAAAAGAGAGTGCAAAAATTATAGGGGGATAAGTCTGTTGAGTGTACCTGGTAAAGTGTATGGTAGAGTTATAATTGAAAGAATTAAGAGTAAGACGGAGAATAGGATAGCAGATGAACAAGGAGGCTTTAGGAAAGGTAGGGGGTGTGTGGACCAGGTGTTTACAGTGAAACATATAAGTGAACAGTATTTAGATAAGGCTAAAGAGGTCTTTGTGGCATTTATGGATTTGGAAAAGGCGTATGACAGGGTGGATAGGGGGGCAATGTGGCAGATGTTGCAAGTGTATGGTGTAGGAGGTAGGTTACTGAAAGCAGTGAAGAGTTTTTACGAGGATAGTGAGGCTCAAGTTAGAGTATGTAGGAAAGAGGGAAATTTTTTCCCAGTAAAAGTAGGCCTTAGACAAGGATGTGTGATGTCACCGTGGTTGTTTAATATATTTATAGATGGGGTTGTAAGAGAAGTAAATGCGAGGGTCCTGGCAAGAGGCGTGGAGTTAAAAGATAAATAATCACACATAAAGTGGGAGTTGTCACAGCTGCTCTTTGCTGATGACACTGTGCTCTTGGGAGATTCTGAAGAGAAGTTGCAGAGATTGGTGGATGAATTTGGTAGGGTGTGCAAAAGAAGAAAATTAAAGGTGAATACAGGAAAGAGTAAGGTTATGAGGATAACAAAAAGATTAGGTGATGAAAGATTGAATATCAGATTGGAGGGAGAGAGTATGGAGGAGGTGAACGTATTCAGATATTTGGGAGTGGACGTGTCAGCGGATGGGTCTATGAAAGATGAGGTGAATCATAGAATTGATGAGGGAAAAAGAGTGAGTGGTGCACTTAGGAGTCTGTGGAGACAAAGAACTTTGTCCTTGGAGGCAAAGAGGGGAATGTATGAGAGTATAGTTTTACCAACGCTCTTATATGGGTGTGAAGCGTGGGTGATGAATGTTGCAGCGAGGAGAAGGCTGGAGGCAGTGGAGATGTCATGTCTGAGGGCAATGTGTGGTGTGAATATAATGCAGAGAATTCGTAGTTTGGAAGTTAGGAGGAGGTGCGGGATTACCAAAACTGTTGTCCAGAGGGCTGAGGAAGGGTCGTTGAGGTGGTTCGGACATGTAGAGAGAATCGAGCGAAACAGAATGACTTCAAGAGTGTATCAGTCTGTAGTGGAAGGAAGGCGGGGTAGGGGTCGGCCTAGGAAAGGTTGGAGGGAGGGGGTAAAGGAGGTTTTGTGTGCGAGGGGCTTGGACTTCCAGGAGGCATGCGTGAGCGTGTTTGATAGGAGTGAATGGAGACAAATGGTTTTTAATACTTGACGTGCTGTTGGAGTGTGAGCAAAGTAACATTTATGAAGGGATTCAGGGAAACCGGCAGGCCGGACTTGAGTCCTGGAGATGGGAAGTACAGTGCCTGCACTCTGAAGGAGGGGTGTTAATGTTGCAGTTTAAAAACTGTAGTGTAAAGCACCCTTCTGGCAAGACAGTGATGGAGTGAATGATGGTGAAAGTTTTTCTTTTTCGGGCCACCCTGCCTTGGTGGGAATCGGCCAGTGTGATAATAAAAAAAAAAAAAAAAAATATATTTATATATATATAGGGATTGGCAGAGAGGATGCATAGTTCCTTTGTATAAAGGCAAAGGGGACAAAAGAGAGTGCAAAAATTATAGGGGGATAAGTTTGTTGAGTATACCTGGTAAAGTGTATGGTAGAGTTATTATTGAAAGAATTAAGAGTAAGACGGAGAATAGGATAGCACATGAACAAGGAGGCTTTAGGAAAGGTAGGGGGTGTGTGGACCAGGTGTTTACAGTGAAACACATAAGTGAACAGTATTTAGATAAGGCTAAAGAGGTTTTTGTGGCATTTATAGATTTGGAAAAGGCGTATGACAGGGTGGATAGGGGGGCAATGTGGCAGATGTTGCAGGTGTATGGTGTAGGAGGTAGGTTACTGAAAGCAGTGAAGAGTTTTTACGAGGATAATGAGGCTCAAGTTAGAGTATGTAGGAAAGAGGGAAATTATTTCCCAGTAAAAGTAGGCCTTAGACAAGGATGTGTGATGTCACCGTGGTTGTTTAATATATTTATAGATGGGGTTGTAAGAGAAGTAAATGCGAGGGTCTTGGCAAGAGGCGTGGAGTTAAAAGATAAAGAATCACACATAAAGTGGGAGTTGTCACAGTTGCTCTTTGCTGATGACACTGTTCTCTTGGGAGATTCTGAAGAGAAGTTGCAGAGATTGGTGGATGAATTTGGTAGGGTATGCAAAAGAAGAAAATTAAAAGTGAATACAGGAAAGAGTAAGGTTATGAGGATAACAAAAAGATTAGGTGATGAAAGATTGTATATCAGATTGGAGGGAGAGAGTATGGAGGAGGTGAATGTATTCAGATATTTGGGAGTGGACGTGTCAGCGGATGGGTCTATGAAAGATGAGGTGAATCATAGAATTGATGAGGGGAAAAGGGTGAGTGGTGCACTTAGGAGTCTCTGGAGACAAAGAACTTTGTCCTTGGAGGCAAAGAGGGAAATGTATGAGAGCATAGTTTTACCAACGCTCTTATATGGGTGTGAAGCATGGGTGATGAATGTTGCAGCGAGGAGATGGCTGGAGGCAGTGGAGATGTCATGTCTGAGGGCAATGTTTCGTGTGAATATAATGCAGAGAATTCATAGTTTGGAAGTTAGGAGGAGGTGCGGGATTACCAAAACTGTTGTCCAGAGGGCTGAGGAAGGGTTGTTGAGGTGGTTCGGACATGTAGAGAGAATGGAGCGAAACAGAATGACTTCAAGAGTGTATCAGTCTGTAGTGGAAGGAAGGCGGGGTAGGGGTCGGCCTAGGAAAGGCTGGAGGGAGGGGGTAAATGAGGTTTTGTGTGCGAGGGGCTTGGACTTCCAGCAGGCATGCGTGAGCGTGTTTGATAGGAGTGAATGGAGACAAATGGTTTTTAATACTTGACGTGCTGTTGGAGTGTGAGCAAAGTAACATTTATGAAGGGGTTCAGGGAAACCGGCAGGCCGGACTTGAGTCCTGGAGATGGGAAGTACAGTGTCTGCACTCTGAAGGAGGGGTGTTAATGTTGCAGTTTTAATGTTGCAGTTTAAAAACTGTAGTGTAAAGCACCCTTCTGGCAAGACAGTGATGGAGTGAATGATGGTGAAAGTTTTTCTTTTTCAGACCACCCTGCCCTGGTGGGAATCGGCTAGTGTGATAATAATAATAATAATATATATATATATATATATATATATATATATATATATATATATATATATATATATATATATATATATATATAACATGAGAGAAGCAAGGTGAGTGACCATAAAGAGAGAGAGAGAGAGAGAGAGAGAGAGAGAGAGAGAGAGAGAGAGAGAGAGGTGCCAAACACAAGACTAAGCTCTACGCCCTCACTCATATTGCCACACACAATTATCACTGAATATTATTCACCTGTTATTTACACGGTTATTTGGACCCTCGGCTGCAAACAACCTGTTATTATTTAATGTTACTTTAAGCACCTTTTTTTTTTTAGGGGGAAAGGGGTTACCTTATGACATATTTTTTTTAAGTTAGGTAATGACTTCAAGGTATAACAATTACCATACAAATATGGAAACACCGAGAGGTAGAGTGATATTATTAATTATTTAATTGAGATTCGCTAAATCTGTATGGATCAAACAGCGTTTGGAAAATGAAAGGTAGAGTACATACAATCTGACTGATCCAACGGTGACGAGTACCTTCATGTCCTCTGATAAAGATATAAGACCCACTTAAGAGAGTAGCGCGCTCCCTCAACATCAGAAGTACATACAATGTAATAATCGGAAACGAGCGATACAAAATGCAAAACAACAACGGGGGGAGTTGAATGATGGTTGTAGGCCTTTCGTATTTCAATCAGCGCGTCATCAGGAGCTTCCAATGTTGCATCAAAGGGAGGAATTCCAAGCAAATACGTTCAGAGGCAGAGATAAGTATCACCTCCTGTCTCATTCGAGCAAAGACGCTTCCTCTGTGATGACGCGCTGATTGCAATACGAAAGGCATAGAACTATAATTCAATCCCCCCCCCCGTGGTTGTTTTGCAAGCAGATACAAATTAATTTGTTTCTAGGTAATAAGTAAATTCACACGACAACTATCACAGCTAAGGAGTGAATGGGATCCATAATCGTGCAAAACAGTGGAAGCCACATAACCACAACCCTCGTCTGCTCATTAATCTTCGCTTAAGTTATGTTACCCTTGACATTTCTGTTGAAGGAGAAGGTATAAGTTAATGCTGTTTTGGGGCCAGACAGAGGATAGGGCGAGCCTTGTTGTCACCCTCTGCTGTGTGTTCTCTCTCGCATCTTTTTCAACTAGTCGTATGATAAAAAAAAAAGATTAGCAAGTATGTTAACCTCCATTCACTTGTCTTGTTTTAATGTTCCTGTTTGCTTATCTCATATTCTTACGTAATTATGTTTCTATACAGATTACATGACCTTTACGTCCTCTCGCTACTCTTGCCGTCTATACATTGTCAGGAAGCTACGTGGGGTGGAGAGTGCGGCGTGATCTATGACACACCGTGTTTTATGTCGTGATCTTATCCTTCAGAGAGACCGACGTCACCCGAGCACCCTTGAGAACCAGTCGTCCTTCCACCACCAGTCGCCTGCCGCCCTCCGACACGTTGTCAGTAACTCGCTGATCCTCAAGACTCGGTCGCTTTCCCAGCCACTGACATCTTACCAGTATACCTGATATTTACCAGGGATCATCGCCCCCACGGACCCATTCCAAACAAGGCTGTTGACGTTCTGATCCGTAAGGCTGTTCAGACTCGCTACTTTCAGTCCAACATAAGAACGAATTTGCCTGAAGAATTGAAGTTCCAACTTAAAGAAACTAAAGGCTTTATTGATAATATTTATGGTGATAATTACTTATTACAACGTTCTTCTTGATTGAAATAAAGTCGCCCTTATCGCTGCACCCATCATTTTAGTCTTCTATTCGTTGTTCATAGCTAACAGTGACAGATGATACGTAGGGGTGAAGACCTTTGTCGTCCGCTCTAAGACCCATCTCATTATCTATGTTATTAACATGTTTCATCTTTTCAGGCCTCCAGCATCTTAAGTCAACATCTTCGCCTTGCTAAATGCCCCTTACACAAAAAAAGTCAATACTTCGAAGTAAGGTGAATTACATAATTGCAATAATATTGGAGATGTTGAAGATTGAGACACTTATGCAGCATATGGGAATCTTTATTCAGGAAACGTTTCGCCACACAGTGGCTTCATCAGTCCAATACAAAGAGGAAGGCGTAAGGAGAGGAGGAGTATGAGGTAATCAGTCCCTCAGCCTGGAGTCGATGTGTTCAGTCCATCAATCTTGTAGAATGGTACATGCTACAAGATTGATGGACTGAACACATCGACTCCAGGCTGAGGGACTGATTACCTCATACTCCTCCTCTCCTTACGCCTTCCTCTTTGTATTGGACTGATGAAGCCACTGTGTGGCGAAACGTTTCCTGAATAAAGATTCCCATATGCTGCATAAGTGTCTCAATCTTCAACTTGTCGGTTTTTCAAACCATTCATCACAATATTGGAGACAGAGCGCGCACGCGCACGCGCACGCACACGCACACGCACACGCACACGCACACACACACACACACACACACAAAACCTCACGAAATCGTAATGACACGATTGCAAACAAACCATACCACGGACGGGGATAGAACCCGCGACGGTCTGGAGTTTTGAGACTCTCTGATTGCGGGTTCTATCCCCGCCAAGGTATGGTTTCATACACACACACACACACACACACACACATTATATATATATATATATATATATATATATATATATATATATATATATATATATATATATATATATATATATATATATATATATATATATATACCTGGAGAGGATTTCGGGGGTCAACGCCCCCGCGGCCCGGTCTGTGACATTAGCAGCTGGCTTCTGGATTAATTGTAATTTAATATGACAGTATGAAATACCACTGTAAACACCATAACAAGAAATAGGAGTACCATTGTAAATACCACAACATGGGATTGCAAGGAAACAACATGGAGCCTTCATCCCAGCATCACGGTGATCCAAACATGCTGGCAAAACACCACAGAAACAAATTCTCTGAGTGACATAGTCATCGCCCTAAGAAGAAACAAAAAGGCCATCCCGTAGCGCCGTTTATAAGACCCAGATTCCAACTGAGAAGCAGGCAGGGTACCGCTCTTGTGATCAAGCAGAAAGCAGCACTTTCCTCTTGTCACAAGACAGTGTTATCTGGCAGCGGATCCAATACGGACTCACGAGAAGTTATCACACGCTATCAATCCTACACAATCAGAGTCTATTCATCTGGGGCGCGCTAAGCTCGTAAGTCTTGGCTAGGTCGTCCACCTTGCCCTGGAGACACCCCAGCGTCTCAGAAGACGCTATGGGCGTCCACGGAACCTTCCGTCAAATATTCCCACAAAGTTTCGACGCCGCTGTGATAGGAAAAAAATCTGCATATTAAATATACGTTACAGACCTGGCAGACCTTCATTCCTGGTCAAGAATGACTTGATACAGAGAAACGTTACCTATAAAACTTTGCGTAGCGAGTGTCTTTTCACTATACTTGTCGACAATACCTGTAATTATCACGTTAATGACACATGTGCAACACCTGGGTATCTTTTTGAAAACGTTACGCCTACCGATGGCTCTTTCACTCCAGTACAGAGATAAATTATGTACCGGAGACAGCTAAAGAAACAGAAAGGTAATTCTGCAGCTGAATCACTCTATCTTGACAGATCTCCAGTCCATAATGTACATCAATGTAATTATCTCTCCA
The DNA here is from genome assembly GCF_038502225.1 of Cherax quadricarinatus. Lineage (NCBI taxonomy): Eukaryota > Metazoa > Arthropoda > Malacostraca > Decapoda > Parastacidae > Cherax > Cherax quadricarinatus. The sequence continues at coordinate 2,012,462 of NC_091365.1, forward strand.
TCATCTCTCGCAGTGTCTCCGCTATATAATCTCTCTACT
>NC_091365.1:2017500-2102500 GCF_038502225.1 Cherax quadricarinatus
CCACCGCACGATAATAGTAAAAAAAATAAAAAAAAAAAAAAGCAACTTGACTTCTCGTCAACACACAGAATATTGCTAATGTATAGTGACAACTCCTAACTACATACAAACGGCAACACAAGTTCGATAGCTACAGAACCACCCACCCACACACACAAATATTGCGAGGTGCAATAACCAGTGTAGTATTGGACACTTAGGTTAGTCAATTTCAGAACAGTTTTCATTGATATTAACACTTAATAAATTAATAAAAAAAAAACATATCTAACCCATCACACAATATGAGCACAAATTTGAAGGTCACACGTAATCAAACAGGATAAGAAACCAGCAGTAGTCTAGAGATTCGCAACGAAACTTGCACCCGAATTGAAAGTAACGACCTTAGATTACAGACGAACCAGAGGAAACATGATAATAACGTAGGAGATACTGAGAGGACTTAGTAATGTAGTGACACAATATTTGAACATTTTCTGAGTCATATAGCAGTGAGGAAATGGGAGACAATCACGTCTGATCCAATGAAAAGGAAAAGTAGATCCAATTCACTGGACTAAGAGATCAGATTCAAGAAGACAAAGATGGAAAATAAAGATGAAGCTAAGATTGAAACCTTCAGCCTTACAGAAGTGTATAAATACATGTAGTTGTTTCCGGGGGTCAGCGCCCCCGCGGCCCGCTCTCAGACCAGGCCTCCTGGTTGCTGGCCTGCTCAACCAGGCTGTTTGTATCTGCGGTCCGCAGCAGGTAAATACCTTCAGTGATAGGTACAAAAGGGCCCACGAGGCAGGAAGCTAGTCCTACAGATCGAAATACAGCTAAGAAGTGAGGCCAGGAGCTGAGAGTTGACCTTGATAACCACAACTGAATACAACTACACATACACACACACACACACACACATGTTCCCCTCTCCCACTCGTGACTTTCAGTGAGAGAATTTAGGATAACACCCTTAAGAATATAATAGAGAGAGAGAGAAAGAGAGAGGGGGAGAGAGCAAGAGCGGGGGAGAGAGTGTGGGGGGAAGGAAGGGGATGAGAGACCCTGCAGTTCCTCCCGCTCCCAGTCTTCTCGCAAGTATTATTATCCCCTCTTTCCCCCTCAAACACAGTTCGTACTGGCTGTCGTAACGACCTCATTAAAGCCTGACGAGTATCTGAGTTTCTTGAATAATTGTACAACGAAGATCACACGCGGATTCCCCTAGATATCAAGTGCGGCAAAACGTCTAAATCAGAGTGATTACATCAGAAAAACGTTGGGCATCAAAGTGTAGTAAAGTGGCGGGGTTCCAACAGCCGCTCAAGCATAATCACACAGTCTACCCTCCTTAACATCCCAGACTTTTCCTTGTCAAACCGCCAGGACTTTAGAGGAAAAATACAAGGAAGTCATTCCCCACACACCGCCAAGAACAATAGGCTGCCTTCATTATTGTGAGAATATATTTCCACATAGCAAACACCAAGTGACCATAAAGCTCTTGAGTGAAATTCATTGCAGATTTATATGCAAAATTGCTCCAAATTAGGATGCCCCCCGCAGGAAGTTTCTTTGGTCACTCCTCAACACATGTGGCCTCTGCAGGACTCTGGCTGACCAATCCTGTGGCTGCCACGCACAGACTCTGCACCAATGGGACGCCTTTGTCCTCCACTCCTTGACCAATAAGGAAGCATCCTCTGTTGCTTGAGGCTTTCTATGATATGTGACGGGGAGACAAGTTGACCACAGTCTGACCCTGGTGTAAGCTGTCACTCACATAAATGATGCTGGCTTACCAAGCAGAAACACCTGTCTGTATTATATCTGACAAAATCCCTCAGAGGTTGAGAAGAAACGTAGCTCAACACGCACTACGTGTAAGTTAATTGGCAGTATCCATCTCAAATGTAAACGTTATGTAGAAATAAAATTATATCTTATGGCAGGTGAGAGATAGAGAGAGGTGAAGACCAGGTGTTAGAAGGGGTGGGGGAGTGGACATGCTGGGGATGGTAAGTGGATATGATATTGGGAAGGGGGAGTGAGCATAATGTTAGGTGGAGGAGTTGGCATGATATAGGGGGAAGGGACATGATGTTTAGAGAACATAAACAAAAGGAAGACAGTGAACATGATGATAGTAAATGACGTTATGCAGAAAAAAGGTAGTGATTGATTTGATAGTGCGCAGACAGTGGTAAGGGGACTGGGGTTGTGGATAGTTTGAGAGTGCAAGGAAAGGTGCCGTTGTTTATATGACTGAAGACGTGGGTAGGTGGGTCGGGTAGGTATAGGTGTGTGTGTGCGTGTGGGGGTCGGGAGGAACCGCACACCTGTAATTCACATTCTACACACCTGTAATTCTCCCTCGTGTAATACTCACTACGACACTTCCACTCTGGTGTGCTAGCGTTGACGTATCACTAATACCACCCATGATTTAGTGGGTCTTGCCTCATGCCTGCCAGGAGTACATTAAACCAGCCGCGCGGATTGTTTAAAAACAAATTCTTTAGAAAGCGAACTTTTCTACCCACTTAAGCTAGTCATTCGTCATGTACAAACTCATGCTACGACAAACAACAAATCTATATAATTTACTCGTCATTTTCGCATTTCCTTGATAATTATTTCTTGTTTAGAATTTTAACTGGTGTGCTGAGGCACGGAAGCAAGTATACTATACTGATCCATAAGCTGGGTAGCAGAACAAGTATTTATATACAACATTTCAATCGAAGGTAAGCCTTGAAACACTTGTGGAAACGTTTCGATCACACAGTGGCTTCATCAGTCCAATACAAAGAAGAATGGTGAAGATCAAGAGTTTGAGGTAATCAAGTCCCTCAGTCTAGAGTCGAAGTAATCAGTCCATCAATTCTGAAAAGAATACAACATAGGTGCGCCTACATTGTATTCTTGTCAAGATTGATGGACTAATTACAACGACTTCAGGCTGAGGGACTGATTACCTCAATTTTCTTCTGAACTTCACTATTCTTTGTATCGGACTGATGAAGCCACTGTGTGGCGAAACGTTTCCACGTATCTAATTTATCAACTCGTCTGTTCTTTCAACCATTTATGTACATTCTTACTATAGCTTCGCTTTCCTTCCTTCACCTTAGCAGAGGGAGAGACTGTTACAAACCTCAACATTTTAATAACCCTCTCTCTAACAAACACCAACAACTCTCTTCAACACCAACAGCTTTCCAACAAACACCAATGCCGACAACTTCCTCTAACAAACACCAACACCGACAACTTCCTCCAACACCAACACCGACAACTTCCTCTAACACCAACACCGACAACTTCCTCCAACAAACACCAATAACTTCCAACAAACCCCAACAACTCTCCAGCACCAACAACTCTATCCAACAAACCCCCAACAGCTCTATTAACAACTCTTCAACACCGACAACTCCCTCCAACGTCTTGTCCTCCCTTCCACTTCCTATCATCTTCTGGTAAGCAGTATTCAATTAAGTTTATGATTTAACACTTTTTTAACGACGAAAGGCACTGTGTTAATTGAAAAAGGAGATATGCGAGGGAGTACGAGGCGACGGAGGCGGCAGCGTCGGGAGGTGCGGAGAGGAAGAACCCCCTGACGAAGGTGATAGAACCACCGGAGATGAAGGAGGTTGCTCAGGGGGGATGAGTGAGATGCAGGCGGTAATGAGAACAGTAGATTGTAATAACCCGCTGAATTACTTTCCAATCACCTTTAATGGCGCCTTGTACCTCGCCACCCACCTTCCTTCAACCCCCCTCCCACACACACCAAAATGCATCACACACGGAGTTTACCGCGTCAGTTAAAAGTCAGGGTCTATTTACATCAGCTCGGTGAACACTGTATAGCCAACAGAATCACCCACTTAGAACGTATTTAGACTAAACACCCACGTCAAGCTTTCAAAAAACTTGGGAACTCAAACATAGCAAACTTAGAGTTAAAAAAAACACGGCACTAGGATAGGGAGGCCGTCAGTCGCTGCCCAATATTTCACGTTAGCCTTCTTTGTTATCACTGTCTGTAGTGACGACACTCCCCAGCCTGGCTTTGTTCCTCTCTGCCCACCACACCTACATGCTAACACCATCTCTCTCACTACGGCCAGTGGCACGTAATTTCTTAGCGTCTATTAAGCTCCGTTTCCGCCATCAGGCATTATCCTAAATAAATCGAATGATTTTCGCTTCTGGGTAGTAAAATGAATTATTCAATACCTAGAGTTTACAAATCACAGATGTCGATAAAAAGTGAGATTAGCAATAACTTAACAATACTTGAGCCTAACTCTTACCTTCCTCTTGACAGACTTCTGAAAACATGCCAGGTTCCAATGTTGTTTTTCCCGCCATTTGCGTGTGGTTTTCGCGCTCAGTGGCAGACAGTGCGAGTCTCGGCTCGTGATGCCGTGAGTATTTACGCTGCCTTGCCCAAACATCTCCGCCATTTAGCGCGTCCTGAGCTAACATTTTGACTGCTGGCCATCTCGCGTCCGTCACAAACTCCATACAAACTTCAAACCATCAGTCCCTAGGGATGAAGAGCGGAGGAGTCTCCACGAGGACTCAGAAGCTGTTTTGTCGGCCACTTGGCCCAGTCTGCCAAGCGGTCTATCAACACACCTACTATTGACGCTACATCTTGGCCAGCGTCAAGCCCATCACTTTCCAGCGTCTCGATAAAGCTTATCCACCTACTGGCCAGCATGGAAATATCAGCCTTACGCAGAAGACAATACATTAAACCTGAGATATACCTTTGACAGGAAGGCAAAGTTTGCCCAACACCACTAAACTGAGAATACTGGCACAGATGTGCTCGGTTCTTCATGCTGGGTCACCAGTAAGAGACAGCCCTTCTACATTCCCTAATCATTCTGAACATTTTACTTACATCGGGTCACCAGTAAGAGACAGCTCCTCCACATTCTCTAATCATTCCGAATATTTTACTTGCATCACTAGTAATCATAAGGTCTAGGATAAATGCAGAAGCTTTCCCCTCCTCCTCCCTCATACTGCAAGCCATAAAAACTCTAATACGGCAGTTATTCATACGTATAATTTGATAGAAACTACTAATTACTGTGTATAAAACTCGACTATAAAAACGCAAGGGGGTGATGCCCCCGTTTTACTTCAATTGTTTACCTCCAGGTTTATCATATTTTATGGAGTTCATTAATTGTGCAATAATTCAATAACCTCTATTGGTTTCCACGAATGGTTTTGCTAAAATGTTTAGTTTGAAATTAGGTATATGTCATTTGTTATAATTTTGAATTTAGATATTTGAGCAACAGTTTCCAGGTAATAAATATCAAAGGTTAATTGATTTAAGAACGAGAAAAAGAATCGTAGCAGCAAGAGTAATGAATGAAAACAAAGGATAAAAGTACAGGAAGTGTACGTGTAAACAGGTAAATGAACTCACCTGGATGTACACAACTAGATACTATTAAATTTTCAAGTAGGAATTTCCCTTCCTTTTCCATACTTGCTGTCTTTTGTGGGTTCATACTGTAAGGGACCTGCTGAATTTATTGCTTACTGCTTTAAATTGCTTACCTTAAGGATATCTCATAGTCGAGAATTGGTTTCTGGACTCTCCTCTCCACTACCAATGAACTATCACACACTATTCGTGACATCAAGGGTCCTACCATACCTATTCTTAAAACTCTGAGTGGACTCTGCTTTAAGCTGTTTCCTCATCCAGATGGTTCCACTTCCTAACTACTCCCAGAATAAAGAATTACTTTTTGACATGCCTGTGACACAGGTCCGTCTTTACCTGGCATCTATGTTTTCTTGTCCCCTCCTATCACTACGTCTCTCCTAGTGTTGCAAGGTTAAGTTCCTTTAGTCTAGGTGGTCAGTCCCTCAGTCTGGAGAAGAGCACTGTTCCATAGTATGAAACAATGCTCTTCTCCAGACTGAGGGACTGACCACCTCAAAACTTTAAGGGTGATGGACTGATTACATCGTCTTCAAGTATCTTCTGCTTCTATCAACTTTTCTGTACTCGACTGAAGAAGCCTACTGTGTAGGCGAAACGTTTCGAAATAAAGATACCTAACTGTTGCATATGTGTCTTACCTAACAACCTGTCGGTATTTTATACCATTTTAATGTTCAGCAACATCCTGGTTGATCAGTCAAGCACCAGACAAGCCTGGCTCATGGCCGGGCTCAGAGAGTAGATTAACTCTCGAAACTCTTCAAAGGTATATCAAATGTATATCTGTACTTTCGCTTTTTTGTTGGGACATATTTCGTTAATAATAATAATAATAATAATAATAATAATAATAATAATAATAATAATAATAATACATTTAATATTATTTTTTTCAGCCTGATACAAAGATGGGTTACATTTAGTAGTGCACGCAGAAATCCCATAGATATACAGAGCATTTCAGGCGCCAAATTGGTGCTGCTTACGCTACAATACGCATGACATGCGTCTCATACAAGGTCCTAAAGGATTCTTTGTTGATATCCTTGAATGCCGTTAAGTTTGCCAGGCACGCATACGTTACTGCAGGCTGATGTGCCCTGAGTCATACCCTTGTTATGCTTACCTCAAGGTCCTCTTCCTTCTTAACGTTCTATAATAATGAAGACGTGGTGGAGGATAACACTAACACTATAAAACACTGTACGTACTTTCAAGATAGGGCTCTGGATTTGCCTGTGACCGTTTCGAGAGTTTTCAACGTCTCCCGCGGCCCGGCCTGAGGCCAAGCCTGCCTGTTGATTACCTGGTCAATCGGGTTGTTGCTGCTGGCGGCCTGCCGGCCCACATATCCTTCACAACTTGATCTGCCACCACTCCACGGAGGCTAAGGATCACTAAAACAGGTCGATATGAGTTAAGAGGAGGGATGAGGAACTATAAATCGACCTCTGCAAAGACAACTTACTGAGTATAACCAGGAGAGAGCGCGCGCGCACGCGCACACACACACACACACACACACACGACATCAAACTCATCCTCGAGTATGCTGTACCAGTGTGCAGCATACTCGATGCCACACGTCATTCCAGCAGCCACGCCCACCTCATTCAACGAACCTCAGTAAACGTCCACAAATACACCAAGGTGTCACGACTGGCTCACTGCACGCAGACATTAAACTAACAAACAGTGAACTACAACACCGCCTATCCACCAGTGAATCCACAATTACCAGGTAGGTAGACAGTAGGTCCACATGTTTAATATCTCAGCATCTATTATTTGAACACAAAGTAACATGGACAAAGATGCAGCTTCTCTGGCTTTTGTTTACAACAAAATATGCATCAAATATAATAGCACGCCTATATCTTAAGGTGTAAAGCTAAGAAGGTTCTGTGTGTGTCTCTCTTTTTCCCCTCTCTCTCTTCCCCTCCCTCCCCCCTCTCTCTCTACTCCCTCTCCCATCTAAGGCTCACCAGTATATCACTCTACCTCCCCCGGTGTAAGGATCACGCGGGTGTGTATCCATTACCTAATGTTAAGCGAGGACAATTTCGGACAGCGGGTAATTACCTGAGCCTAATATAAAAGTAGAGGGGGGGGGCTGTCAACATAAATTCCAAATTAATGTCCACAAAAAGAATTAAAATCAATAAATATATCACAAAGCTTCGTCATTTTTCATAAGAGCGTTGTGAGCCATGTTGCTGCGTACTAACACACACAACTTCCACACTACAATATTACAACCGATACTGTTTATTGTAACACACACACACACACACACACACACACACACACACACACACACACACACACACACACACACACACACACACACCAAGTAAATGTAATTTTGTAATTAAACTCAGGTAATTTTGTTGGGAACGAGAGTGGAGGGAGGGAGGCAAGGTTTTGTGGTGATCGACGTGGTAATGTTGATTAATGAAGAATGCCACATGACACACTGGGCGGCCTTGCGCTCCACCACTCCTGCTGACTACTGTCACTCCTGTTGATGCTGCTAGTGCTGCTGTTGATGCTGCTGATGTTGCTAGTGCTGCTGCTGTCGCTGCTGCTAATACTGCTAGTGCTACTGCTGTGGCTGTTGATGCTGCTAGTGCTACTGCTGCTGTTAATGCTGATATTGTAATAATGTTGGTAGAATTACCGACAATATGTAAAGTAAAAGGACACAAGTGCAACTAATGTGACATTTTATTGTGGCAACGTTTCGCTCTCCAGGAGCTTTGTCAAGCCCTTGACAAAGCTCCTGGAGAGCGAAACGTTGCTACAATAAAATGTCACATTAGTTGCACTTGGATGCTGATATTGCTACTGCTGTGGCCGTTGATGCTGCTAGTGCTACTGCTGCTGCTGATACTGCTAGTGCTACTGCTGTGGCTGTTGATGCTGCTAGTGCTACTGCTGCTGGTGCTACTGCTGTGGCTGTTGATGCTGCTAGTGCTACTGCTGCTGGTGCTACTGCTGTGGCTGTTGATGCTGCTATTGTCGGTTCTCTCAGCCATTTATGTACACAACATAAAACTCATAAAATACCTTCGCTGAGAAAAAGCTTCATTACGATATGATATTATAATCACAGAAAGCGCTAAACCGACAAGACACATGCAGCCCAAGATATAACCTCCTTCTGAGACAACTTGTTGTAATAAAGTCTTTCGCTGTTTCCTGTGACCGTCATCAACTTGTCAGTTCGGTGTATCTTTGAACTAGGAGAGAAGGTGATAACAGTGGTCGGTGGGGAGTTGGTGGGGTGTGGGCGCTTGAAGGGGGGGGAGTTGGTGGGGTGTGGGCGCTTGAAGGGGGGGGAGTTGGTGGGGTGTGGGCGCTTGAAGGGGGTGCTAAAGTAAGGACGTGGTAAATCTTGGCCTAAATTACCTGCGGAATTCATTTTGTGGGCAAGTGATATAATTTCACCAGAAACTTTCCTGGAGTTCGACAGTCTTACCACAGTAGACGGAGGGCGCTAGTGAGGTGTCCACGTTGATGAAAACACAAGTTCACTGCTGTCACGGCCACAGTGATCTTAAGAGTCTTAGTACACTGCTCTCACGGCCACAGTGATCTTAATCTCTGTGTATTATTGACACTGTCATCTTGACCAAAAAAGCTGACGCCTCAACATTTTTTTATGGACAAATATTAAAGATATTTTACCACTTGTGGCAACCTACCACTTCCTACCACCTGTGGCAACCTACCACTTCCTACCACTTGTGGCAACCTACCACTTCCTACCACCTGTGGCAACCTACCACTTCCTACCACCTGTGGCAACCTACCACTTCCTACCACCTGTGGCAACCTACCACTTCCTACCACCTGTGGCAACCTACCACTTCCTACCACTTGTGGCAACCTACCACTTCCTACCACTTGTGGCAACCTACCACTTCCTACCACTTGTGGCAACCTACCACTTCCTACCACTTGTGGCAACCTACCACTTCCTACCACTTGTGGCAACCTACCACTTCCTACCACTTGTGGCAACCTACCACTTCCTACCACTTGTGGCAACCTACCACTTCCTACCACTTGTGGCAACCTACCACTTCCTACCACTTGTGGCAACCTACCACTTCTTACCACTTGTGGCAACCTACCACTTCCTACCACCTGTGGCAACCTACCACTTCCTACCACTTGTGGCAACCTACCACTTGTGGCAACCTACCACTTGTGGCAACCTACCACTTCCTACCACTTGTGGCAACCTACCACTTCCTACCACTTGTGGCAACCTACCACTTCCTACCACTTGTGGCAACCTACCACTTCCTACCACTTGTGGCAACCTACCACTTCCTACCACTTGTGGCAACCTACCACTTCCTACCACTTGTGGCAACCTACCACTTCCTACCACTTGTGGCAACCTACCACTTCCTACCACTTGTGGCAACCTACCACTTGTGGCAACCTACCACTTCCTACCACCTGTGGCAACCTACCACTTCCTACCACTTGTGGCAACCTACCACTTCCTACCACCTGTGGCAACCTACCACTTCCTACCACTTGTGGCAACCTACCACTTCCTACCACATGTGGCAACCTACCACTTGTGGCAACCTACCACTTCCTACCACCTGTGTGGCAACCTACCACTTGTGGCAACCTACCACTTCTTACCACTTGTGGCAACCTACAACTTCCTACCACCTGTGGCAACCTACCACTTCCTACCACTTGTGGCAACCTACCACTTCTTACCACTTGTGGCAACCTACCACTTCCTACCACCTGTGGCAACCTACCACTTCTTACCACTTGTGGCAACCTACCACTTCCTACCACTTGTGGCAACCTACCACTTCCTACCACTTGTGGCAACCTACCACTTCCTACCACTTGTGGCAACCTACCACTTCCTACCACTTGTTCTATATTTACAAACATCAAGAGATATTATAAACTAGTACATATCACAGTAATTATAATCATGGGGAGCGCTAAACCCGTAGGATTATACAGCGCATGTGGGGGGGATGGAAGGTATTCAGGTTCAATTCAGGAAACCGGAGCACAGATTCAATTCCCTAGATCAAGAGCCCCTCACCAACGTCAAGGAACCTCCCTTGAGGGGACATAACACAGTAGATAGTTGAATTTGCTTGAAAGTGACACTGACTGAGGGGTACATAAGATGGATGAGAGCAGCACTGCAATAGGCCAGTAGGCCTATTGCAGTGCTCCTTCTTCATGTTCTTACTCCCCAAGCTGGTCTTAACTTACAATAAGCCGCCTAAGAAAACAATGCGATGCTCAGTGAAGACAAATTTCAGCTCATCTGTCGTACCTTTACTGTTGATGACTTTCCAGAGTCATACTACTCTCGGAGCCCGGCCATGGGCAAGGCTCGTCTGGTGCTAGCCTGGTCAACCAGGCTGTTGCTGTTGGAGGCCCGCTTTCCCACATATTCATCACAGCCTGCTTGATCTGGCACCATGAAATGCACGTTAGAACGGGGAATAAAACTAAAATCAATCAGTACGAGAGGTGAATTAAATGAGGGACTCAGCAGTTAAAATGACAAGCTCTTACAATGACAAGCTCTTACAATGACAAGCTCTTACAATGACAAGCTCTTACAATGACAAGCTCTTACAATGACAAGCTCTTACAATGACAAGCTCTTACAAAGTCAAGCTCTTACAATGACAAGCTCTTACAATGACAAGCTCTTACAATGACAAGCTCTTACAATGACAAGCTCTTACAATGTCAAGCTCTTACAATGACAAGCTCTTACAATGACAAGCTCTTACAATGACAAGCTCTTACAATGTCAAGTTCTTACAATTACAAGCTCTTACAATGTCAAGCTCTTACAATGACAAGCTCTTACAATGTCAAGCTCTTACAATGTCAAGCTCTTACAATGTCAAGCTCTTACAATGTCAATGTCAAGCTCTTACAATGTCAATGTCAAGCTCTTACAATGTCAAGCTCTTACAATGACAAGCTCTTACAATGTCAAGCTCTTACAATGTCAATGTCAAGCTCTTACAATGTCAAGCTCTTACAATGACAAGCTCTTACAATGTCAAGCTCTTACAATGTCTAGCTCTTACAATGTCAAGTTCTTACAATGTCTAGCTCTTACAATGTCAAGCTCTTACAATGTCAAGCTCTTACAATGTCAAGCTCTTACAATGACAAGCTCTTACAATGTCAAGCTCTTACAATGTCAAGCTCTTACAATGTCAAGCTCTTACAATGACAAGCTCTTACAATGACAAGCTCTTACAATGACAAGCTCTAACAATGACAAGCTCTTACAATGTCAATGTCAAGCTCTTACAATGTCAAGCTCTTACAATGTCAATGTCAAGCTCTTACAATGTCAAGCTCTTACAATGACAAGCTCTTACAATGTCAAGTTCTTACAATGTCAATGTCAAGCTCTTACAATGTCAAGCTCTTACAATGACAAGCTCTTACAATGTCAAGCTCTTACAATGTCAAGCTCTTACAATGTCAAGCTCTTACAATGTCAAGCTCTTACAATGTCTAGCTCTTACAATGTCAAGCTCTTACAATGTCAAGTTCTTACAATGTCAATGTCAAGCTCTTACAATGTCAAGCTCTTACAATGACAAGCTCTTACAATGTCAAGCTCTTACAATGTCTAGCTCTTACAATGTCAAGCTCTTACAATGTCAAGTTCTTACAATGTCAAGCTCTTACAATGACAAGCTCTTACAATGTCTAGCTCTTACAATGTCTAGCTCTTACAATGACAAGCTCTTACAATGTCAAGCTCTTACAATGTCTAGCTCTTACAATGTCAAGCTCTTACAATGACAAGCTCTTACAATGTCAAGCTCTTACAATGACAAGCTCTTACAATGACAAGCTCTAACAATGACAAGCTCTTACAATGACAAGCTCTTACAATGTCAAGCTCTTACAATGACAAGCTCTTACAATGTCAAGCTCTTACAATGTCAAGCTCTTACAATGACAAGCTCTTACAATGACAAGCTCTTACAATGACAAGCTCTTACAATGACAAGCTCTTACAATGACAAGCTCTTACAATGACAAGCTCTTACAATGACAAGCTCTAACAATGACAAGCTCTTACAATGACAAGCTCTTACAATGACAAGCTCTTACAATGTCAAGCTCTTACAATGACAAGCTCTTACAATGACAAGCTCTAACAATGACAAGCTCTTACAATGACAAGCTCTTACAATGTCAGCCTCTTACAATGGCAAGCTCTTACAATGGCAAGCTCTTACAATGGCAAGCTCTTACAATGACAAGCTCTTACAATGTCAAGTTCTTACAATGACAAGCTCTTACAATGTCAAGCTCTTACAATGACAAGCTCTTACAATGTCAAGCTCTTACAATGACAAGCTCTTACAATGTCAAGTTCTTACAATGAAGGATCCCAAGTGTTGCTGTCACAACCTTCACTCACAAAGATTCTGCAATTACCATTTTAAATCTAAAACTATCTTACCTTGCCATATTATATATATATATATATATATATATATATATATATATATATATATATATATATATACATATATATATATATATATATATATATATATATATATATATATATATATGTGTGTGTGTGTGTGTGTGTGTGTGTGTGTGTGTGTGTGTACAAAACCATTCTGCTTGGAAAAAGCAGCGATCCTGCAAGATTGTAAAACGTTTATCAAGCTTCTTAATCACACTGGTTTGGGAGGACTGTAGGAACTGTGTTTAGTCTAGGTGGTGGTGGTAGAGCAGGTGACAGCGGAACTAATGTCAGCGAAGGCTGTGTAGTAGCCGAGGTACTGAATGCGGGGGAACTGGTAGTGGAGGCAGTGCCGGTGAGGCAGTGGAGGTAGTGGCGGCGAAGGAAGTGGTAGTGGCGGCGAAGGAAGTGGTAGTGGCGGCGAAGGAAGTGGTAGTGGCGGCGAAGGAAGTGTTAGTGGAGGTAGTGGCGGCGGAGGAAGTGGTATTGGAGGTAGTGGCGTGAAAGGGGTCGATGGTAGCAGCACGTGGTTGAATTATGAGTGACAGGTATTGGTCCCCGAGCAGCCGATCCGCGCTGGTTCATCACTGTCAGACGCCCCCACAGCGACCCCACCACAACCTCGATCCCCCTCCCTCCCTCACTGGTGAGGTTGTGGTGCAGTTGTGTTGGGGAAGGGACCAGGTTGTTCCAGGAGAGCCGCATGTGGCAGGGGAGGGAGGGTGGTTGTTGCTGTAATGAGGGTTCAGGTGTTGTGGCAGGCGAGGTGTGGATGCTAGTAGCAGTGGTGGATGGCTGTTGTAGCAGGTGAAGCGTCGATGCTAGTAGTAGTGGTGGATGGTTGTAGTTGTGGATGGTTATCGGAGTGGTGAGTGAATGTTGTTTCTTTTTTGTTTCAACAGAGCACAAATCAGTCTGGTTATTCAGCACTTACAACACATACAATTACTAACAATCCAATTTACAATCACTATCAACTTAATATTGTCGTGACCAGTTAACAATCATATTGCAGACAATCACAATACAATCAAAACTAGTCGAAGCAAATTTTTCACATTCAACAATCCATAATTATTTATTACATGCTTTTGCCCAGAAGAATGGGCAAATTTACACGAAAGGGGAAACATCCCAACCATTTATTCTGAAAGAGTTCCTGGATTCTCAGTCAAGAAAGCACCATGTAGGGAGATTACAATAATTTTATTTCAGCGTGATACAATGTCTGTACAGAGATGAGTGACACTTAACTGTGCATGCAAAAAGCCCTTAGTTATGAAGACAATTTCGGGCTCCCCTCCCAGAAAGGATGGCCCCTACCGTTAAGGTGAACCAGTACTGGTTGTATATAGTGGCTGGTTGTTGTATGGAGTTGAGTGGTTAACAGGTTGTGGTAGGGAATGGGGGATGGTTGTTGTATGGAGCGGAGTGGTTAATAGGTTGTGGCTGGGGGATGGTTGTTGTATGGAGCGGAGTGGTTAACAGGTTGTGGCTGGGGGATGGTTGTTGTATGGAGTGGAGTGGTTAACAGGTTGTGGCTGGGGGATGGTTGTTGTATGGAGCGGAGTGGTTAACAGGTTGTGGCTGGGGGATGGTTGTTATATGGAGCGGAGTGGTTAACAGGTTGTGGCTGGGGGATGGTTGTTGTATGGAGCGGAGTGGTTAACAGGTTGTGGCTGGGGGATGGTTGTTGTATGGAGCGGAGTGGTTAACAGGTTGTGGCTGGGGGATGGTTGTTGTATGGAGCGGAGTGGTTAACAGGTTGTGGCTGGGGGATGGTTGTTGTATGGAGCGGAGTGGTTAACAGGTTGTGGCTGGGGGATGGTTGTTGTATGGAGCGGAGTGGTTAACAGGTTGTGGCTGGGGGATGGTTGTTGTATGGAGCGGAGTGGTTAACAGGTTGTGGCTGGGGGATGGTTGTTGTATGGAGCGGAGTGGTTAACAGGTTGTGGCTGGGGGATGGTTGTTGTATGGAGCGGAGTGGTTAACAGGTTGTGGCTGGGGGATGGTTGTTGTATGGAGCGGAGTGGTTAACAGGTTGTGGCTGGGGATGGTTGTTGTATGGAGCGGAGTGGTTAATAGGTTGTGGCTGGGGGATGGTTGTTGTATGGAGCGGAGTGGTTAACAGGTTGTGGCTGGGGGATGGTTGTTGTATGGAGCGGAGTGGTTAACAGGTTGTGGCTGGGGGATGGTTGTTGTATGGAGCGGAGTGGTTAACAGGTTGTGGCTGGGGGATGGTTGTTGTATGGAGCGGAGTGGTTAACAGGTTGTGGCTGGGGGATGGTTGTTGTATGGAGCGGAGTGGTTAACAGGTTGTGGCTGGGGGATGGTTGTTGTATGGAGCGGAGTGGTTAACAGGTTGTGGCTGGGGGATGGTTGTTGTATGGAGCGGAGTGGTTAACAGGTTGTGGCTGGGGGATGGTTGTTGTATGGAGCGGAGTGGTTAACAGGTTGTGGCTGGGGGATGGTTGTTGTATGGAGCGGAGTGGTTAACAGGTTGTGGCTGGGGGATGGTTGTTGTATGGAGCGGAGTGGTTAACAGGTTGTGGCTGGGGATGAGGCAAAACAGGTTGGAGAGATAAAGGAGCTCGTAGGCGAAACAAAACAACTCGTGGAAGGATCGACAAGCATGACAGGGGTTTGTGGGGGGGGCGGGTGATAGAACAAGTGAGGCAGGAGAAGCAGGGTTACGTAGGGGGTGGGAGCTAGTGAAAGAAGTAACGGGGGCAGGAGAGGTGAAGGGAGAAGAGCGATGATTTTCAGTGAGAGGCGTGTGGGAGAGCGACAGGTGTGGGGGATGGGGGACGTATGAGAGGTGGGGGGACGGGGGGAGAAGTGTGAGTGGTGTAGCAGTAGGGAAGCATGTAAAACAGGATGCGTGGATGCTGAGATGTGAGAGGATAAAATGGGGTGCATGAAAAAATGCGGTAGGTAAGTGTAGGTGTGTGTGGAAGGGAAAAGAGAATGACTCACCTTGTGTAAGAGTATAGGACTGCAACATAAGGCAACTTTATTCTCTAACGAAGACATTGGCTAACAGCACTGAATAGTCCTTCCAATAAATATCCTCTCCATCTCTATCGTATTTCTGTTTATTATAAATATAGGGAGAAACAGAGCAGTGTACAAAGGGAGAGGGAGAAGTATGTACACCGGAAGAGGATGAGAAACTCCGCTGGGGAGAGACAAGGTACGTGGATTATAAGAGGTGGCCATCAGCCGTTCATCGCCGGGAAGAGTTCCCAAAGCAGCGAAGAAACTTCAGGTTAGGCATTAGAAAGAGCTGACAGTTTGACAAGAACGATGAGGGAACCATAACCCTGTAATTACCACACGCAAGTGCTTCTAGCGGAATCGATCACCACATGTACAATTTTCTAACGACTGGCTCTCAGCAGTGATCGTAAATTAGGCTGGGGTCTAGACCCCCTCCCTCACACCCAAGCTTCAGCTTGTCTGAAAACTCATCCGTATCGTCACGTTTATTACACCCATGACCGAATCACACTGACGAAAAAATAAAACTATCTATAAAAGAAAAAAAGATTAGTTTTTTAAATTGTTCATAGCAACAACAGTTAGTGCTATCTATCACCTTCACAGGCAATCATTGCAACTCGCCGTGAAAACTTACTCTGGCGACAAGTGTATTATAAATATCACAACAAACACCGAACGTTGCAAGAAAGTTGGTCTGGTCGGAACCGGCATTGGGTGTCTTCTTGAAGTCTGAGAAATTGCCATGGAGCAAAATTACCACCTTGAGGTCGTGCACACAGCTTCTATAAATGTTCAAGCTATTGTATTATAAAGAGCTGACAGAAGATACGTTATAGATCCAGGAAACATCGGTCAGCAGCATGGTGCTCCTCGCTGTGGGGAGTGGAAGGAAAACGATACAATGACCTGCCTTCCTGAACAAGGCCACTTTGCGCTTCTCAGACTCTCCGTTACTCCCACCAGGTAACAGGCCCACAGCTGTTCACACATCTGCACAACACTTCAACACCATCACCAACAGAAATCTCAAGCTGGATGAACTAACATATTGCTGACAGGTAAACTATATATAAGAACATAAGAAAGGAGGAACACTGCAGCATGCCTATTGGCCCATACTAGACAGGTCCTTCACAAATCCATCCCACTAACAGAATATTTGCCCAACCCATTTTCAACGCTACCCAAGCAATAAGATTTGATAAATCTATTTACTCCTGTGCAAGTCCCACTGAAATCCAACCCCTCTCACTCATGTATTTGTCCAACCTAAATTTGAAACTACCCAAGGTTTTTATCATCCATAACCCTACTAGGTAGACTGTTCCACTCTATGAAGACAGACACAACAAAGTCTTCAGACATCCACTCTCTAATTGCCTAGAAAACGGAAGCCTTAGTATGACAATGGCAATCATAAAGGAACATCTCCGGAAAACAAACCAATTTTGAGTACCAGCTAAGAAAATAGAAACCCTAGATGCGCACCAAACAGGAATACAATATAATAATACGACAAGAACCTACTGAGAGAAAAAAAACAGTAATCCCGTCAACCAGACAACAAAAGATAGAGAGAGGTACTATTGTCAAGACAAAAGAAAGAAGTGGATTTTCCGACAACAGAAACACGTTATGTACATCCGGCAAGAAAGTCATCAGATAAACAGTGTGGAGGCGGAGGTCAGACGTCACTCATCTTACAACCCAGCCAAAGAACACAGGACGAGGACAAGCACGTTCTTGGCTAGTGGCCACTTCCCTGAGGATTAAGCTGTACCAGGACGTTCAGAGTGAACCAAGCAAACAGGAATAGTATAATTGACAGTTTCCTTGTGATACAAATAAGGATTGTATTGCATTTCATGAAGCGGTGAATCTGTGTAGGTCATTGAGCGCAAGTACTGGAGGGTGGACTCCCCGTCTGCTAATCGTGCTCCGGTCTCTGACCAATCAAACTGTTGGTGATAGGAGCCCTAAGATTGGTATAGAGTAAGATTAAGATGCATTATTATTATTACATTCTGTTGTATCACCCACTACGGTCATATAGCAGATTAAGATTCAAGAAAGTAGACAGTGTCGAAGACAAGACCCCAAGGCTTACCTTGAAACACCCAGGCTAAACTGCTACACCCAATTGAGGTTGAGTTGGCGACACAGTTAAGCCAAATATGGCCATCAATTACAAGAACAACATGCACCCCGGTGAATAAAATAATCATAGCTCTGGCGCAGTCCATCACAGCAGCTGACACTAGTCATTTTGGCCAAGCGTGGTGCTTCATGCCGTCTCGCTAATATACAACGACTAATTTAAGTAAGTAACACCCTGTAAACCAAACGGAAATAACAGGCGTATGTGAAAATTGATTTAGCAAGTGCATCCGGAAAAGTTTCTGGACACGTCCGGGAGGCCTTTTATAACTTACGTGAAGACAGAGATAGTTTCTTGCCTTACAGAAGGAAGTGCGTCTTAAAGGCAATGACTTGACAGTTTGTACAACAAGACCCCAAGGAGATCTCAGTGTTTTGCATGACCATAGTTTAACTTGAGGAACTGGTAAAAAACGACATTATTACTCCTCCTTCATGAACGAAGATTAATAACTAGGACGGACACACCTCCCGTCTGGCTGTCGTTCCAGAGGGCTTAGTAGGGTTAGCGTGGACGCAGAATTTACCCGAGTCTCCCGTACTCTATCCTCCATCGAGTGTAAAGGTTTGATCTGGACAAACTCGTCGATAATGTGGAGTTGTAGTGTGTGGAGGGCTGGGAGCGAGCCAAGCAGGAGTGTGGAGTCTGACCACACAGTCAATGCGTTCCTTTTGATGATGTCAGATCCATTTGGAATGTAATTGGTCATAATGTCGGGTCGGGTATGAAGAATGGCGGAGCTGCATGCTAGCCTGACTCACGCCGAACCCCCCACCACACCGCCCTGCCCTCCACGCACTTACCATCATGCCACCCACAACCCCATCCCACCTTCTTCAACTCAACACCCACTTCACATTCCTCCACCCTCTTCCCCAAGCCTTCCACCCTAACATTCCACCCACTCCCTAATCCTTCCACCCACAACTCTCACCCTCGCCACGTCAAACCTTCTCTCAACACCTACACACAAATTCAATCAGAAATGAGCGTGTCACGGGCATCTTGAAGCAATCAGTTACATCAGCACTACTGTCAGCAGTCACACACCAGTGTTTGACCTGCACAACACTCCACACCAGTCAGTTACACCACCACAACCACCACTGTCAACAGTCACACCACAGTGTTTGACATGCACAACACTCCACACCAGTCAGTTACAACGCCACTGTCATCAGTCACACAGCAGTACCGGTTTGACCTCACAATACTTACCACACCTGATGACCAAGCTTTACCAACTCTGCATTGAGTACATAAATAACGTGGGATATAGGCAGTGTGAGGATCGTAGGAGATGTGCAGGTGACCTGAGGCACACGAACCAAGGTGACCTGAGGCACATGAACAGCTGTTAGGTCAACTCGAGGAGTTTGGAGAGCAAGAATATTTAATAAGGTGAGAATTCCTTTATCTGTACGGTGTCGTTCATGAAGTCGATATTAATATCATCTGGTCTGACTATGTCCTATGACTTAAGTAAAGTTTGTCAGGAAACAGGACCAGCGTTTCCTAACACGGGTCTGTCATGACCCGAAGCTGGAGCTTTGGTCATCTGACCGAGGCCTATTGACTGTTGGAACAGAGCCGTCGGTTAACGGGTGATCAACAACGGAACATATGAAATGGTGAAAATATTGCGACTTTTCATCCGCGATAGACCATAAATAAGCTTCGTTCTAGACCACAGACACCTTGACACACCCGCAGTATCGGTCTGGACTCCAAGTCAGCCTCTGGTTCCCAGGAACACCTACACAACGTGAAGCTATATGACAACTAAAGCAGCAACAGACTATAATAGATTCAGAAGCTGGAGAACCTTTTTGGGTATTACCCCTAAATAAATTTGTGTACAGCGAAATTCCCCAATAGACTTGAAAGTCCACAGAATCGGGAAAACATAAGGAGCATCCAAATTCAAAATAGTCTACTGAATCCATTTATATGGAGAATACAGCCATACAAGCTGAAAAGTATGTATTAATGTATGTATTACACGCCTTGGTATGTATTAAGAACATAATTTGCATCGCTTATTCAGTAACAAATTTTTGTGCAGTTTTATTTATATATTTATGGAGCATTTATTATTTTTCCCGAGATTTTAAGTTTGACCCCATTTGGGGTAATTTACCCAGGTTCCTCGACCTCTGAGTCCTATACCAAGATCGTAACATTCTTACTCTCATTTAAGACTAATACATTCGTCTACAGCAACATACATCAGTTCAACTCCCACCTGAATGATTCATTGCTACTAATTTTTTGTTCTGCCCGAGATACTGGACAAAAAAGTCTCTCCTTGTTTGTAATACAGGAAAAAGGCTGTAATAAAACATAGTGGGTGAGTGGAAGCAGCAGTCTGACTCCATCTCTTTGGTAATTACCCACTAAAGTTGGATAAAATATTCCCCTAGTCAATCAGCAGCCTTCAAGGTGAAGAAAAACCTCATCAGGAGAGGTGGTGATCTTCCCAAGGTGGTGGTGGTGGTGGTGGTGGTGACGGCGGCGGTGGTAGTGGTGGTGGTGGTGGTGGTGGTGGTGACGGCGGCGGTGGTGGTGGTGGTGGCGGTGGCGGCGATGGTGGTGACGGCGGCGGTGGTGGTGGTGTGCTCACACCACCACTACTACTATCACCATTATTACTACTACTACTACCACCACCACTACTACAACCATTACCACCACTGCTACTACAACTACTACCACTACTACTACCACCACCACTAGCACCATTACTACAACTACCACCATTACTATTACTACCACCACCACTACTACTACCACCACCACTACTACAACCTTTACTAGTACTACCACCACCACCATTACTACTACAACTACCACCACTACTACCATTACTACAACTACCACCACTACTACAACCATTACTACTACTACTACAACCATTACTACTACTGATAAATTAGACACATGTGCAGCTCTTGGGTATCTTTATTGAGGAAACGTTTCGCCACACAGTGGCTTCATCAGTCCATACGTAGGAGAAACTTGAAGAACAGTAGGAGAATGAGGTAATCAGTCCCTCAACCTTGAGTCGATGTGTTCAGTCCATCAATCTTGAATAGAATACGGCATATGAGCGGAGAAGCAGCTTATAAACCGTATGGCAGGAGAGGTGCAGCAGTCATAGGTGGTGTCACATTTGTTCAATGTGGAAGTAGGTCGTGCCCAAGAATTAGGCTGATGAAGACTGATGAAGCCACTGTGTGGCGAAACGTTTCCTCAATAAAGATACCCAAGAGTTGCACATGTTTCTAATTTATTAACACGTCGGTTCTCTGAACCATTCATCTACAAACCTGTCAGACACTGCAACTTCTTGGGATCTTAATACTTAGGAATTCTTCGCTTGCCTAATTCTTGGGCACGACCTACTTCCACATTGAACAAATGTGACACCACCTACAACTGCTGCACCTCTCCTGCCATACGGTTTATAAGCTGCTTCTCCGCTCATATGCCGTATTCTATTCAAGATTGATGGACTGAGCACATCGACTCAAGGTTGAGGGACTGATTACCTCATTCTCCTCCTGTTCTTCAAGTTTCTCCTACGTATGGACTGATGAAGCCACTGTGTGGCGAAACGTTTCCTCAATAAAGATACCCAAGAGCTGCACATGTGTCTAATTTATCAACATGTCGGTTCTCTGAACCATTCATCTACATTACTACTACTACTACAACCATTACTACTACTACCACCACCAGTACTACCACCACCACCAGTACTACCTCCGACTCGCTCACTCTATACTGAAGATCTCTTGATCCAAGAAATTTGAGGCGCTGTCAGCTTCCTTGAATCTGGTCTCATTACCTCCCTTTCCCCAGGCTCTCTACGACCCGTGTGTGTTTGGCTCTTCCTCATGAATATGATATAAATCACGCTATCTCACCTTTCCACTTTATCATGTCACACTCTGCCTCACTGTTTCTCACCCTCTCCCCGCTTCATCCTCTCTCCCTCACTCCTGGCATTCTCACTACTGATAATTCTATTTCTCTTTACCTCACTGTTCTCCACTCTATCCCATTCTGTTTTATCTTTTACTCCAGCCACGAGTTTCAACCCACAATATTGCACATGATTATTTCACTGATAATGACTAATAAGAATGGAGGAGCACTGCAGCAGGCCTTCTGGCCCATATAAGGCAGGTTCTTCTCAAAACCACCCATCACTATTGGGCCGTGCGGACGTGCTGCGCAGTAGCTCCTGATTGAGTTGGTTTTTGCGCAGTGTTGACGTGTACTTACCTCTGTGAAGACCTGTTTGCGCGCTCTCTACGAATTGAAGCAAGATGCCCTCTATCGAGCAACTTTACCAACAGCTTAAGGAAGAATTGAGGATGGCGAAGTTGGAGATTCGGCTACTGACCGAGGAAAACAAGAAGATTCGTAGTAGTCCTCCTGTTTTGAGTCCTCAGGTCAAGAAGGGAAACTGGTCAGTGGCTGGACAGCAGGGAACGAAGTTGACGATCAAGAAGACGAATGGAAAGGTAGAAACGATGAAGAAGAAAGAGACTGCCGTGGAAACTGTTGTGGAAACATCTAATACATTCTCAGTGCTACCCGACGAATGTGAGTCGACTACTGGGAACATCACGACGAACGACACCAAGGAAGGTAAGAATATTGTTGTTGTTGGGGATAGCCAAGTTAGGTATATGGATAGGGCGTTCTGCTTGAAGGACAGGAGTAGGAGAGAGAGAGTTTGCTTTCCTGGGGCTGGGATGGAGGATATTGTTAGCCGTCTGGATGACATCATGAGAGGTAATGGGAGCAATCCTATTATCTGTCTCAGTGCTGGAGGCAACGATGTTGGCAGACGTAGGAGTGAAGACCTGATTAGCAGGTATAGGTCAGCAATAGAAATAATTAGGAGTAAGGGTGGGAACCCTGTCACATGTGGTATTTTGCCAAGGAGGGGAGTTGGAAATGAATGGTTGTCCAGGGCAATTGGTGTCAATTGCTGGCTGGACAAATACTGTAAGGAAAATGCAGTAACATTCATTGACAACTGGGACCTCTTCTATGGCAGAAATGACATGTATGCCAGGGATGGGGTTCACTTATCTAGGTCTGGGGTGGTAGCACTGGCAACTGCAGTGGAGGGAGCAGTTAGGACTTTAAACTAGGAATAGTTAGTGGTATGGGTTTTGGCAGGAAAACAGTGAAGTCCCAGTGTAGTAATACTACGAGTTCTAGGGGAACTAGTAATAAGCAGAACGAGGTAGATATTGAAAAGCCAGGGACTTTGGGTGATAAGGACAGTAATAGGTTTAGTAGAAAAACAGAAATGAGCAGGAAGGGTAAAGAGAAAGGAGAGTCTTTCAATGTTTATTATGCTAATTGCCGTAGTGCTAGGAATAAGATGGACGAGTTGAGATTAGTTGCTAGTGCAGGTAACATTGATGTATTTGCCTTAACTGAGACGTGGTTTAATTCAAAAAGTCGGGACATGCCTGCGGAATGTCATATTCAGGGTTTTAAATTGTTCCAAGTACATAGAAGTATCGGGAAAGGGGGTGGGGTGGCATTGTATGTCCGAGATCCCTTGAACTGTTGCATAAAAACAGGTATTAAGTCTGAAGTAACACATACAGAGTCTGTTTGGATAGAATTTTCAGATTTTAGGAGTGATATACCATCCCCCAAACTTAGATAGGGACCAAGGGAGACTACTATGGGAGGAAATTGTTAAGGCCACAAGGCACGATAATGTAGTAATTCTAGGAGACTTTAACTTTAGTCATATTGATTGGAATTTCTTGACTGGGAATTTAGAATCATACGACTTCTTAGAAGTAGTTCAGGATTGTTTTTTGAAGCAGTTTGTGACAGAACCTACAAGGGGAAATAACCTGCTTGACTTAGTTATGGCAAACAATGAATCCCTTGTTAATAATTTAGAAATTTCAGAGGAACTGGGTGCTAGCGACCACAAATCAATTACATTTAGCATTGAATGGAAGTACGAGAGTAGCGATAACTCAGTAACAGTCCCAGATTTTCGCTTAGCAGATTACGATGGGCTTAGAGAACACTTATCATCTGTTGACTGGGGTAACGAAGTGAGCTATCAATATGACAGTTTTCTGAACACTATACATGCTGCTCAAAGAACGTTTATCCCATATAAAGAAATTAGATCAAATAGAAATGACCCAAAATGGATGAATAATAGGCTCAAATATCTACTAGGGCATAAGAAAGAAATTTATAGGCGTATCAAAAGAGGTGAGGGTCATCTTATGAATCAGTATATTGACATTAAGAGGGACATTAAAAAGGGGATAAGAAAAGCTAAAAGGGACTATGAAATTAAAGTTGCTAGGGATTCTAAAACTAATCCAAAAAGTTTTTTCCAGGTCTATAGAACAAAAGTTAGAGATAAGATAGGTCCCCTTAAAAATAACTATGGGCACCTTACTGACAAAGAGAATGAAATGTGCTCGATTTTTAATAATTATTTTCTCTCAGTTTTTACACAGGAAGACACTAACAATATTCCAGTAATTAATTTTTATAGCGGGCTAGAAGAAGATAAATTATGTAACATCATAGTCACTAGTGAAATGGTTGTGAAGCAGATAGACAGACTGAAGCAAAATAAGTCGCCGGGTCCTGATGAGGTTTTTTCAAGGGTTCTTAAGGAATGCAAAATGGAACTCTGTGAACCATTAACTAATATTTTTAATTTATCTCTTCAAACAGGTGTAGTGTCTGATATGTGGAAGATGGCTAATGTAATTCCTATTTTTAAAACAGGGGACAAGTCGTTACCGTCAAATTACCGCCCAATAAGCCTGACCTCAATTGTAGGCAAATTACTAGACTCAATTATAGCTGAGATTATAAGAAGCCATCTCGATAAGCATAGCTTGATTAATGATACTCAGTATGGATTCACAAGAGGCCGGTCTTGTCTAACTAATTTATTAACTTTCTTCAGTAAAGCTTTTGAGGCTGTTGACCACGATAAAGAATTTGATATTATTTACTTAGATTTTAGTAAGACTTTTGATAGAGTTCCGCACCATAGACTGTTAAAGAAAGTGGCAGCTCATGGCACTGGGGGAAAAGTGCTCTCGTGGATCGAGTCATGGCTCACTGACAGGAAGCAGAGTGTCCATAAATGGGGTTAAATCCGAGTGGGGATCTGTAACAAGTGGCGTTCCACAGGGATCAGTCTTGGGCCCGTTGTTGTTTATAATATATATCAATGATCTTGATGAGGGAATTACTAGTGATATGAGCAAATTCGCCGATGACACAAAGATAGGTAGGATAATTGATTCAAACGTAGATGTTGTGTATGTTATGGAACTTCAGGAGGATTTAAACAAACTCTATTCTTGGTCAGAAAAGTGGCAGATGCAGTTCAATGTAGATAAATGCAAGGTTCTGAAGCTTGGGAGTGCCCATAACCCTAGTACTTATAAGTTAAATGATGTAGAACTTTGCCATACAGATTGCGAAAAGGACTTGGGGGTTATGGTAAGCAGCAACCTTAAACCAAGACAGCAATGCCTAAGCGTACGTAATAAGGCAAATTGAAGATTGAGACACTTATGCAGCATATGGGAATCTTTATTCAGGAAACGTTTCGCCACACAGTGGCTTCATCAGTCCAATACAAAGAGGAAGGCGTAAGGAGAGGAGGAGTATGAGGTAATCAGTCCCTCAGCCTGGAGTCGATGTGTTCAGTCCATCAATCTTGTAGAATGTACAGCATAGGGCCGTAGACGTGGCTTATATACTGTAGTGAGGTGACTTGAAGCAGACGGAGGCGGGATCATAGTGGTATCATCCACTAGTCGAAGTAGGTCTTTGTCCAAAGGTTGAACAAGCTGTCAGACACTGCAGCATCATGGGATCTTCTTACAAAGAATTCTTCAACGCTTGTTCAACCTTTGGACAAAGACCTACTTCGACTAGTGGATGATAACACTATGATCCCGCATCCGTCTGCTTCAAGTCACCTCACTACAGTATATAAGCCACGTCTACGGCCCTATGCTGTACATTCTACAAGATTGATGGACTGAACACATCGACTCCAGGCTGAGGGACTGATTACCTCATACTCCTCCTCTCCTTACGCCTTCCTCTTTGTATTGGACTGATGAAGCCACTGTGTGGCGAAACGTTTCCTGAATAAAGATTCCCATATGCTGCATAAGTGTCTCAATCTTCAACTTGTCGGTTTTTCAAACCATTCATCACAATAAGGCAAATAGATTACTGGGATTTATATCAAGAAGTGTAAGCAACAGAAGTCCAGAGGTCATACTGCAGCTTTATACATCATTAGTAAGGCCTCACCTAGATTATGCAGCTCAGTTCTGGTCTCCATATTACAGAATGGACATAAATTCGTTAGAAAACATTCAGCGTAGGATGACTAAATTAATACATAGCATTAGAAATCTTCCTTATGAAGAAAGATTGAAGACTCTTAAGTTACATTCACTTGTTAGACGAAGAATGAGGGGAGACCTGATCGAAGTGTATAAGTGGAAGATAGGTATTAATAAAGGGGATATTAATAAGGTCTTGAGGATGTCTCTCCAAGAGAGAACCCGCAGTAATGGATTTAAATTAGATAAATTTAGATTTAGAAAGGACATAGGAAAGTATTGGTTTAGAAATAGGGTAGTTGATGAGTGGAACAGTCTATCTAGTTGGGTTATTGAGGCTGGGACTTTGGGTAGTTTCAAATTTAGGTTGGATAAGTACATGAGTGGGAGGGGATGGATTTGAGTGGGACTTTCACATCAGAGCTTATTTCTTGGGTGGCATTGAAAATTGGGTTGGGCAAATGTTTTGTTAGTGGGATGAATTGTAAAGGACCTGCCTAGTATGGGCCAACAAGCCTCCTGCAGTGTTCCTCCTTTCTTATGTTATTATGTTCTTATATACTCCCCCCCCCTTCCCAAGATACCCAAGAACTTGATTCCGTTTTCTTTTAATACTGTATTTAGGTGAAGATTAAGACATGCCACAGTTGGGTATCTTCAGTGATAAAACGTTTCTCCTACACAGTAGACTTCTTTAGTCAAATACAAAAGGAGCAGTAGAAATGAAGTAAAGATGATGTAATCAGTCCATCAACCTTGGAGAAAAAGTATTTGAGGTGGTCAGTCCCTCAGCCTGGAGGAGTTCAGCTCCACAGGTTCAGCTCCACAGGTTCAGTTCCACAGGTTCAGCTCCACAGGTTCAGCTCCACAGGTTCACAACTATCCACAAATCACTGACTCACTCTTCACGTTTAAATGTAATATTATTGGAACAAGACACAATAAACAGGTAAACTGTGGATGAAGGAGGGAAGTAGAGGAAAAAAAACAATTAACCTTACTATTTACTTAATACTTTACCTACATTTTATATTCTTATATATCTACTGGATCCTGGTTCGTTACTCAACAGATAACAAGAATGTAGATGAATGGTTCACAGAACCGACATGTTGATAAATTAGACACATGTGCAACACTTGGCTATCTTTATTTAGGAAACGTTTCCCACACAGTGGTTTCATCAGTCCATACAAAGGACAATGGTGAAGAACAGGAGTTTGAGGTAATCAGTCCCTTGATGGAATGACTACATCGACTCAAGGCTGAGGGACTGATTACCTCAAACTCCTCCTGTTCTTCATCGTTGTCCTTTGTATGGACTGATGAAGCCACTGTGTGGCGAAACGTTTCCTCAATAAAGATACCCAAATGTTGCACGTGTCTAATTTATCAGATAACAAGAGATAAGCAGAGTTATCATACAAATTATAAACTTTTCACACTCAAATTCCAAGTTTATGATGGGAATGGAGAAACATCACAACAGGATCATACCTTTGATATACCTTTGAAGAGTTTCGAGAGTTCAACTACCCTCGGAGCCCGGCCATGGGCCAGGCTCGCAACAGAAATAATTTCCAGACAAAATGCATGCGGTTTTATAAGTTACCGTCGGTGCACGTTTCGTCCTTTTAACAAATAAGACAAAACGTGTGCCGGGGGATTTAATGAAGAATAAATCGTGTTATGGGCCACAGGGAATTAGTGTGGACCGGCAACGATGAAGCCCTTATACAAGGTGTCACATTCCTTCCTCAAACATTGTGATCATGCAGGTGGTGTGGGAGTTTACGGATTGGTAGCAGCAACAGCCTGGTTAATCAAATAAAGAAAGTCTAGTTTCTGGCTGAGCTTCAAGGGTAGAAACAGGTATATCACAGGTGTAGCGGCCATCAAGATGAATACCAGGAGGAGTCAGGTGAAAGTAAAAGACGACCGTGAGATTAATACAGTGTCTCTTCATCTCTCTCTCTCTCTCTCTCTCTCCTAATATCACCAGATTTGAAGATTGAGACACTTATGCAGCATATGGGAATCTTTATTCAGGAAACGTTTCGCCACACAGTGGCTTCATCAGTCCAATACAAAGAGGAAGGCGTAAGGAGAGGAGGAGTATGTACCTAGGTAATCAGTCCCTCAACCTGGAGTCGATGTGTTTAGTCCATCAATCTTGTAGATTGATGGACTGAACACATCGACTCTAGGCTGAGGGACTCATTACCTCATACTCCTCCTCTCCTTACGCCTTCCTCTTTGTATTGGACTGATGAAGCCACTGTGTGGCGAAACGTTTCCTGAATAAAGATTCCCATATGCTGCATAAGTGTCTCAATCTTCAACTTGTCGGTTTTTCAAACCATTCATCACATCACCAGATTTCTTTTAACTCAAAAATTAATAATAAAAATTTCTAGATAAATTACTCATTAACATTTTTTTATATGATAAAACCTTGTGTGTAACTAAGACAAGTTTGCTTTGAATATTGTTGTTGTTGTGGCGATGACTAATGAGGATCCAACGCGATTTATTGCCATTCACTAAAAGAATTCGACGTACACTCACACTCACACGCACACGTACACGCACATACACACACACACTGATGAGGTGACCAGTTTTTTGCGTGAAGGAGAAACGAATGTGCTTGAATTATGGCGGCCCTGTCTTCTGTATCTGATTAGCCCAGCATTATTTCGTGTGGCCTTCAACCACTTACCCCTATCATTGTTGAGTTTGTCCTTCTTATCAACATCAATCACCATCAATCATCATCATTCTTAAATCATCGACATTTTCAGCAATATAATCAATAATAATCATCATCATAATTAAGCAGATGATAGGGGGACACATACCCAATGATAGAGCAAGGGGACAGGTGATCAGTGAAGGGAGACACAGGTGACTTGTGACACTGGACAAATGATAAAAGGTGACAAGATCAAAAAATATCAGGTGAACGGAATAAGGAGAAACAGGTGAAGGAAGGGGGAGGAACAAGTGAAGGAAGGGGGAGGAACAGGTGAAGGAAGGGGGAGAAACAGGTGAAAGGGAGTGGCAGGAACGAGAATACCATGTGACAGGAAAAGCGGAACAATAGGAAGAGGCGAAGAATATGCGGCTTGAGCCAAGAATTGTTGACGAAGAGACGAAGAATAGGTGACAGGGAGACGAAGAGGAGTGCTGGGACAAAGCGGGAGACCAGACAAAATAAGTAATTAATCTTGTTGCAAGGCATCGACCGTGGAGACCGGGTACAACACATGTATACGTCTATCCATGTATACGTCTCTCCATGTATACGTCTCTCCACGTATACGTTTCTTCATGTATACATCTCTCCAACTATACGTTTCTTCATGTATGCGTCTATGTTTGTGTCTCCATAAGCAAATGTCTCGAGGGGTCTTCATGTGCTGTATATGTCACCTACCTGTTGCTAACTCTGGGGACCATCACGCCCGCGGCTCGATCCTGGACTAGGTTTATCATGACGTATAAATGTAGAAGTCATCCACTTGATACTGGTAATACCAGTATCAGTAATATAAATAATAGCACTAACAAACGTATTTTATATTACTATAAACTAATCTTTTCTATTTTAAATAGAGTGGTGTGGGGCTAGAGGATGGTTAATACTGAAAGTGTCATCACGTGACTAAAAACCCGTGTCAGGAGCCACTACTGTGTTTCCTGACGAACAAAACACCACCAGTAGAAGCAGGTGTGTTTTTAGTAAAAACAATATCACTGTGTTGCTTGTGTCCTTCCCTCACTGTGTGTCCTTGTGTCAGTTTTCCTTCTTGCTTTCCATTCCTTTCTCTCTGTTCACTCTTCTATGCTACTCTTTTAGTGGCGATCTTTATCTAATGTATCCGTCTATCTCACTGTCTCCCGAGTATATTCTCATTAATTTGCATCTTGGATAGACAAGAGCATATTCTTGCTCTATCTTCCATCACTGTCCTCAGTAATGGTACGACTACCATTCCTTCACTGTCGTCAGTGATGGTACGACTACCATTCCTTCACTGTCGTCAGTGATGGTACGACTACCATTCCTTCACTGTCGTCAGTGATGGTACGACTACAATTCCATCACTGTCGTCAGTGATGGTACGGCTACCATTCCTTCACTGTCGTCAGTGATGGTACGGCTGCCATTCCTTCACTGTCGTCAGTGATGGTACGACTACCATTCCTTCACTGTCGTCAGTGATGGTACGACTACCATTCCTTCACTGCCCTCAGTGATGGTACGACTACCATTCCTCCACTACAATCAATGATGGGTCAACTCTCCCCTTGTACTCCTCCCCAGTAATGGGGCAACTCCCCTGCTCCCCCCAGTAATGGGGCAACTCCCCTGCTCCCCCCAGTAATGGGGCAACTCCCCTGCTCCCCCCAGTAAAGGGGCAACTCCCCTGCTCCCCCCAGTAATGGGGCAACTCCCCTCAGTGATGGGGGCAGCTCCCCCCTCATCAGCGCACAAACACCTCCATAAAACGCATCCATCGCCTCGCATAATGGCCTCACGTGAATAACAAAAAATACATCCAGAGTGAGAAAAATGCACAATAAATAGCAATCTCGCCCACCACAGTAATGGTCTTCGTACGCAGGGGAAGGAGGAGGAGGAGGAGGGGAGGAAGCAAGGTAGTGGGAAAGACAGTTGTGGTAAGGGAAGGAGGGAGAGAAAGGCAGAAAAGACAAAGGTTAATAAGACGGTGGGTATAGACGAAGTAAATTTTTAAAAAATAAACAAGGAAAAAAGAAAGAAGCAGGGGAAATAGTATGAAGATAATGCAGAGGAGAAGGAGACGGAGGAGGAGGAGGAGTAGAGCAGTACATCACAAGAGGTGTGGGGAGTATCTGTCTTGCTCCATACAACAACAACAAGATCTACTCCACCGTAAATTGTGTATTATGAATGAGTCTTATTACCCGGGTGACGCAGAGCGGAAATAATTTTCACACCTGCAGTACCAGCCAGTGAAGCTCACCTCTCCCCCATCCTCCACACCTGCAGTACCAGCCAGTGAAGCTCACCTCTCCCCCATCCTCCACACCTGCAGTACCAGCCAGTGAAACTCACCTCTCCCCCATCCTCCACACCTGCAGTACCAGCCAGTGAAACTCACCTCTCCCCCATCCTCCACACCTGCAGTACCAGCCAGTGATACTCACCGCGCCCACATCCTCCACACCTGCAGTACCAGCCAGTGAAACTCACCTCTCCCCCATCCTCCACACCTGCAGTACCAGCCAGTGAAACTCACCTCTCCCCCATTCACCACACCTGCAGTACCAGCCAGTGAAACTCACCTCTCCCCCATACTCCACACCTGCAGTACCAGCCAGTGAAACTCACCTCACCCCCATCCTCCACACCAGCAGTACCAGCCAGTGAAACTCACCTCTCCCCCATTCTCCACACCTGCAGTACCAGCCAGTGAAACTCACCTCTCCCCCATCCTCCACACCTGCAGTACCAGCCAGTGAAACTCACCTCTCCCTCATCCTCCACACCTGCAGTACCAGCCAGTGAAACTCACCTCTCCCCCATCCTCCACACCTGCAGTACCAGCCAGTGAAACTCACCTCTCCCCCATCCTCCACACCTGCAGTACCAGCCAGTGAAACTCACCTCTCCCTCATCCTCCACACCTGCAGTACCAGCCAGTGATAGTACAATATCTTGAATTACTTAAGAGACAAAATAAATCCTGACAGAAACAACAGCCTAGTCAACCAGGCTGCTGTTGCTAGCGGCTTGTAGACCTATATATCCGTCACTGTCTTGGTCATCCGGCACTTTTAAACAAGATGTGGTCCAGTTTCTTCTTGCGACACACAAGAATGAACAGCCTAATTTAAAAACGAAAGGTTTAACAAGTACTGATTACAACTGAATACTGATCATAATGCAGAAGCATCGGCGTTTAACAAACACTGCCGCTTAAAAGGAACAAACGTGTAGAGATCAGTTAAAGGTGGAAATACGTAAATAGATATTCGTTCATCTCTACATGTAGTGTTTCTATTGTACCGATAACAATAATAACAAGAGCCTCGTCGATACTCTTCAATGCGTCGAGCCTAGCTGCTAGTGAAGGCTGACCTCTAGAACTGGATACTTGGAGCAACTGGATACCTGGAGCCAGGAAGGTTCCCCCCTGCCTGCGGAGGAGCCGCCTCCATAATATAGGGTTAATTTTCTAATATATCACTTGCGTCAATTTCCCCATAAATTATTTGGACGTGATGTGATATATTGAAGCTTTGATGATAGGTGTCTGGTGTCAGCCGCTGCTGCTGCTGCTGCCGCTGCCGCCATCACTCTGCTGTTGCTACTGCTGCTGCGGCCGATCATGATTCCGTGTTTACTGTAGCGGCTCCAAACCGTCTTGTAAAATTATTAGTATATTCACGGGGAAGCGATAAGCCCGTAAGGATCACACAGAGCTTGGGACTCCAAGGTAAGGATAACTTAATTTCTTAAATCAAGAGCATTGAACCAGCATCAAGGCAGCTTCCTCCCTCTCTTAAAGGAGTGATTCTTAGCACAGCCTCGTTATAGTGCCACTAGTTTATCCTGCTGATAGTGGCGCCTTGGGTGAGAAGTGAGGGAAGGCGTGAAGAGGAGAGGTGAGGGGACAGGTGAGGGAGTACATTTATGAGAGATAAATGCGGGGTACATTCAGGAGAGGACAAATGAGTACATTTAGGAGGGGAGAAATGAGTGGGTACATTCAGGAGGGGAGAAATGAGTGGGTACATTCAGGAGGGGAGAAATGAGTGGGTACATTCAGGAGGGAAGGAGAAATGAGTGGGTACATTCAGGAGGGGAGAAATGAGTGGGTACATTCAGGAGGGGAGAAATGAGTGGGTACATTCAGGAGGGGAGAAATGAGTGGGTACATTCAGGAGGGGAGAAATGAGTGGGTACATTCAGGAGGGGAGAAATGAGTGGGTACATTCAGGAGGGGAGAAATGAGTGGGTACATTCAGGAGGGGAGAAATGAGTGGGTACATTCAGGAGGGGAGAAATGAGTGGGTACATTCAGGAGGGGAGAAATGAGGGGCACATTTGGAAGCGAGGTAACAAATAATATCAATGACTTACAAACAGTAGCTCCACGAAGGTCTGACAAGTTTTAGCGGAGGTTACTCTAAAAAAATCCGGGATAAAAAGGTAAATACTGCTAGTGGCATAGAAAAAGCAATGTTATTACAAAAAAACAGAGATGTTTATCACCAAAACAAGGACACTATTATTCACAAACACAATGTTTTATTAAGAAACAAAAAAACTGCCTTAACAAAACAAGAACAGTGTGTATAACGAAGTACGGCCCTAATCACCACCCGTATCTTACTAACTAGCCACACCTATCAACCACCACCCATACTTTGCTAACTAGCCACACCTATCAACCACCACCCATACTTTACTAACTAGCCACACCTATCAACCACCAACCATACTTTGCTAACTGGCCACACCTATCAACCACCACCCATACTTTACTAACTGGCCACACCTATCAACCACCACCCATACTTTACTAACTAGCCACACCTATCAACCACCAACCATACTTTACTAACTAGCCACACTTATCAACCACCACCCATACTTTGCTAACTAGCCACACCTATCAACCACCACCCATACTTTGCTAACTAGCCACACCTATCAACCACCAACCATACTTTACTAACTAGCCACACCTATCAACCACCAACCATACTTTACTAACTAGCCACACCTATCAACCACCAACCATACTTTACTAACTAGCCACACTTATCAACCACCACCCATACTTTACTAACTAGCCACACCTATCAACCACCACCCATACTTTACTAACTAGCCACACCTATCAACCACCAACCATACTTTACTAACTAGCCACACTTATCAACCACCACCCATACTTTGCTAACTAGCCACACCTATCAACCACCACCCATACTTTGCTAACTAGCCACACCTATCAACCACCAACCATACTTTACTAACTAGCCACACCTATCAACCACCAACCATACTTTACTAACTAGCCACACCTATCAACCACCAACCATACTTTACTAACTAGCCACACTTATCAACCACCACCCATACTTTACTAACTAGCCACACCTATCAACCACCACCCATACTTTACTAACTAGCCACACCTATCAACCACCAACCATACTTTACTAACTAGCCACACCTATCAACCACCAACCATACTTTACTAACTAGCCACACCTATCAACCACCAACCATACTTTACTAACTAGCCACACTTATCAACCACAAACCATACCTTACTAACTAGCCACACCTATCAACCACCACCCATACTTTACTAACTAGCCACACCTATCAACCACCATCCATACTTTACTAACTAGCCACACCTATCAACCACCATCCATACTTTACTAACTAGCCACACCTATCAATCACCACCCATACCTTACTAACCATTCACAGCTCGCCATCAATTACCCCAACATAACTTGGTCATGGACCGGACCGAGGGGGCGTTGACCCCCGGAACACCCTCCAGGTATACACCTCAAGTACCCACGCCTCACCATCCACCAACACCTCACCAAGTAGTAGGCCACCAGTACAAGTCCAAAGCTACATACTGAATCCGCCTGGCTACCTGGCTCATTCGTCATCTTTCCCAGTTTTTCTTATTTTAAACCAAAAAAGTACTTTAGATATGGTGGGGAGCCTCAGGAAGCAGCAGCTCGCGGGGCAACCGGAGCCGCTCTCGCGGGGCTGCCGGAGCCCCTCTCGCGGGGCTGCCGGAGCCCCTCTCGCGGGGCTGAACTAAGACTTCCCCTGAGGAGACCCAGTGACACTGAACCAACACTACTTCAAGATGATAAACAGGTAACAACAACTGTAAATTGATGGATAACATACAGCCCTCTAACCTCCCTTCTCCCCACTACCCAGCACTACCAAAACAATCAAACCTCTCTACCACTCCCACTAAAATTCAACCCTTACCACCACAACACATACCAATATAATCACCATTACAACTCACTCCGCAACCCCCACCACACACTCCACTAACACCACCATAATTTCCATAACTGCTGCTCGCAGGTAGATCTTGTGCTATTGTTTACATAAGAGGCAGTGGTCCTCGCCTCACGGTATACATGGAACTCTTCTACAAATGAAAATCTGACGGTTGAAGTCCCCATAAGATGTAAATCTCTATGTCACGATAGAAGTTCCTCTCTGGTGATAAAGATGACAAAAAGAAGTTCCTATAGAAGCTATCTTTATGCTTCTTTAACCCAGGAGGTTTAAAAAACACACAATAACAAAACAAAGCCAAGTGTTGTGGCTTTGTTGTGTTGCTGTGCAGGGCAGGGCAGGGCAGGGAAGGGCAGGGCAGGGCAGGGCAGGGAAGGGCAGGGCAGGGCTGGGCAGGGCAGAGCAAAGTAGGCAGGTAGGACAGGGCAGGTAGCACAAGGCAGGGTAGACAGGCAGAGTAGGGTAGGAAGGACAAAGCAGGACAGGCCTTGGCAGACAGAGCAGGCCAAGACCAAGTGCTATAGTTTATTTCCACTGTCTAGGTCGCGAGTCAGCTGATCCATCTGCACCAGCTAAGCATCAGTAACATCACTGTCCACTGATACAAGGAGCTGAAATTATCCTCCCTTTTCTAGGATCAACCAGGACTGCCATATTCTGTCAGCCAGAATGAGTGACAGTCATGTGGCACGTTTAGAGGCTTCTCCGTCAATATAACAGAAACAGCACCAAGACGATGATTTTCCAAGCACGTGGTGAGTCCTGGAGAACCATTACCACAACATCAATGAACACCTGGAACAGTGTCAAGATGGACACGTGGAGCAGTGGGAAGACGAACACATGGACGGCGTTAAAATGAACATGTTGAACAGTGTCAAGATGAAGATGTACTCAAATCTTTATTGATATAGAATGTTCTAGAGTTTGAAGGATGCTGTGAGTGTTTGTTTATTTAGCCTTACTAATGGCTGCTCAGGTGAGGTGATGGATATTGGCGGATACCTGTGGGTGGGTGGCAGGCGGTGGTTGGGTGGGTGGGCGGCGTGCGGGAGGGTGGTTGGGCGGCCCCAGCTGGGTGGGCGAGCCAGCGGGGGAGCCGTGCAGTTTATGCTATCCATCAGGCCCTGTCCAAATATTAGTACAGGCCCCTCGGCCATCTTGCAAGCCAAGTACACAGGCTTCCACGAGGACATCACAAATGTACAGATCAACTGGTGATAGTCTGGTAGCAGGAGGAGGGGAGGGGAACTGGGGAGAAGTGACACGTCTCCTCGCCCCACTTCCTCTCTTTCTACATCTCTCCCCACTCTTCCTTCTATTAGGCTCCCCCTACCCTCAAACCCGCTACAGTTCCCCTCCCCAGTTCCCCTGCTGTAGCGTCCTCACGCTACAAAACACTCATTGAGTATTTACGTGCCACTTGAGCAATACACACTTGTAGACAGACGAAATATACCTTTGATGAGTTTCGAGAGTCTTTCTACTCCCGGAGCCCGGCCATGGGTCAGGCTCGTGAGAATATACGCAGCGCAAATGTTACATTTAGGCATTAACAGCTGGTCTGCCGCAAGCTGGTAAAAAAGGCCGCGTCCCAGCTTGGCTCTCACAATACTTTAATGGTAGATCTGAGCAATTCCATCCACAACCAAACCAACCCACACATTCACTCCCACCCACACTCCAGCCCCTTACCTACGCCAGCCGTTAACAACCTGCCTCTCTGCAATGACTTCACTAAATAAATTATGCTATAGAGAAGGATAAATATATCTTGACAGATTAACATGCTAGTGGATATGTTTGTGGATATTATGTCAGTATACATCGTGTCAGTAGATATCGTGTCAGTATATATCGTATCAGTGGATATCGTGTCAGTATATATCGTGTCAGTGGATATCGTGTCAGTGGATATGATATTAATGGATATCACGTTAGTGGATATCATAACAGATTATCATTTATTACATTATAACACAGGAATAAAGGGACCTACAGTAGGCCTATTAATATATTCATGAGGGCAGTCCTAAATCCAGGTTTGATACAAGAAATGGGAGGATAGGTTCAGTGTCTCAGCTGAAGTTGGGAGACTGAAAACACTAAAGACACCGTGACAACAACGCTACACACGCCGTGACAACAACGCTACACATACCGTGACAACGCTACACACACCGTGGCAACAACGCCACACACATCGTGACAACAGACCCGCACACACCGTGACAACAACGCCCCACACACCGTGACAACAACGCTACACACACCGTGACAACGCCACACATACCGTGACAACAACGCCCACACACACCGTGACAACAACGCCCCACACCGTGACAACAACGCTACACACCGTGACAATAACGCAACACACCGTGACAATAACGCCACACACACCGTGACAACAACGCCCCACACACCGTGACAACAACGCCCCACACACCGTGACAACAACGCTACACACAACCTGACGCCACACACACCGTGACAATAACGCCCCACACCGTGACAACAACGCTACACACACCGTGACAATAACACCACATACACCGTGACAACGCCACACACCGTGACAACGCCACACACACCGTGACAACAACGCCCCACACACCGTGACAATAACACCACACACCGTGACAATAACACCACACACCGTGACAATAACACCACACACACACCGTGACAACAACGCCCCACACACCGTGACAACGCTACACACACCGTGACAATAACACCACATACACCGTGACAACGCCACACCGTGACAATAACGCCACACCGTGACAACGCCCCACACACCGTGACAATAACACCACACACACCGTGACAATAACACCACACACACCGTGGCAATAACACCACACACACCGTGACAACGCTACACACCTGACAATAACACCACACCGTGACAATAACACCACACACACCGTGACAATAACACCACATACACCGTGACAACAACGCTACACACACCGTGACAATAACACCACATACACCGTGACAATAACACCACACACACCGTGACAATAACACCACACACACCGTAACAACAACGCCCCACACACCGTGACAACAACGCAACACACAACCTGACAATAACACCACACACACCGTGACAATAACACCACACACACACACCGTGACAATAACGCCACACACACCGTGACAATAACGCCACACACACCGTGACAATAACGCCACACACACCGTGACAATAACGCCACACACACCGTGACAATAACACCACACACACCGTGACAACAACTCTAATATAGTGAAATAGAGAACGATTAAAGCGTAGAGTTTTTTTGTATCTCATGAAGCCCTAAACCCGCATGGTTCACTAAGCGCAAAGAGTTCTGCTAGAGGCTGGCTCTTCCAACCGTTAACTGTTGGCCAGTCCCTGATCAGTCAGGCTGTTGGTGACAGCTATGATGCACGAGGAAGTAACAGCCACATCTAGATGACTTTCAATGGGAGGGGGGGGGACCTTGATGCTGGCGATGGGCTCCTGATCCATGGAACTGCAGTTATCCTCCCTTTCCTCAGCTCAAACCCGATTACTCCAAATATTCTTATTTCCAAGGCCCTGTATGATCCGTGCGAGTTTAGCGTTTCCCCTTTAATAATGAAAATAATGCTTGAAAAAATCAGTATCATAATCATGGGAAAGCACTAAACCCGTAGGGATCATACAGACGACAGGGAGTGATGAACGAACAGAGGGTCGAGCCTCCACCACCCCTGCTGAACGACACACACGCGTTTAGCGCATCGTCGAACACAAATGCAACCAAGGCGAACCAAGGCCGAAAAAATTGTGGATTACTGAATAAACTCCCCAGCTGGTGGATCACAAGTAGAAAAAAACTGGGAACCAGTGGATCAGTGGAGCAAAACCTGGATCAGTGGGTACAAAGAGTTGAATTAGCGTGTGGAAGTGGATAAGCTTGGCCGGTGGATAAAATAATGAGATTACTAAGCACAAGGATTGTCCTGGGTCGGAGAAGTGGAGGCGGTGGACCGGGAGACAAAGGTGACGGAGCAAGTCTATCGGATCAGCTAACGGATGGATCAATAAGATGATCACAGCTGGTGGATCAGGGGGGGGGTCAGCAGATGGATCAACATGCGGGTCAACGTGCAGCGGGGTGATGGTGAATCCCACATACGGCTTGAGTGACGGGGCGAGTGATAACACGCTCACATAAATCATGACCCCTGCTGTCACACTTCTTACACTTCACCTCCCCTGATCTCTAGATAACTGTGGGTGAATCCTGTGGTACGATCCCTGTGGTACGATCCCTGTGGTACGAATCCTCTTGTACGAACCCTGTGGTACGAACCCTGTGGGAAGGTGGGGTTATGTTGGGGTGATGGAGGATATGGTGAGAGGTAATGACATTGCTACATTATACCTCCTCAGACTCCCTCTACTCTCCGAGAGGCTGGATGATGGTGTATTGTTTAAATTATTACATGGAAATTATGGTGAGCAGGAGGATGAGTGTGTTAAAGGGTGGAGGACATAGGGGAATGGAGGACAATTAGGGAAATTGGAGTCAAAGGGTGGAGGAGATACAGGATTGGAGGAGAATTAAAAAGTGTAAGGAAATTAAAGGGATGTAGGCAAGTTAAAAGTGAGTAAGTGAGTGTGAGTGTGTGTGTGTAAGTAAACAATACATAATGAAGGTTACAACATTTCGCCCACCAGGGACCTACATGAAATCACAACTGAACTGATAAATTGAATTGATTCAGGTCCCTGGTGGGCGAAACGTCTCCAGAATAAAATACGATAATCCCGCCATTGTGCATCTTATATACATAACGTCGGTACACTTTACCATCGTATTAGAGAGTTAAAAGTGTGTGGGACAGCTGAGAGATGTAGAACAACTGAACAGAACTCCATCAATGGAAAAAAGACTGTATACTGTGCCTCCAGCTGTTCCCAGCAACAATTAAAAACAACTCAATTGATATACCATGCTAGACTTACCATGCTTCCCTGATACAGTCAGAAGCAAAACTAAACCACTGCTAAGTGATGATAATGACTGCTACTCAGAGACTTTTTTTGGTTTGATAAACCCTTGAAAGTTGTTCAACTCTTTATAAACTATTAAAATATCTACTAAAACGCAATACACATAACCGGAAAATCGTCGTAAGCTCCTCTCTCTTATGTGCGGGTTATCTGTGTATTGTTCCAGTCACGGTATTGTGCCTGGAGTACATGACACACTGATATCAACAATATCCTCCACGCAGACTTAATAAAGCCGATGTGGGCGAAACGTTGTCAATAAAGCTCTCCACATCAAAGTGTCATATACACAACAAACTTATCTTTTAGATGTTCTGGGGATTATCTTCCCCAGGACCCGGTCTCAGACCTGGGCTCCCAGGACCCGGTCTCAGACCTGGGCTCCCAGGACCCGGTCTCAGACCTGGGCTCCCAGGACCCGGTGTCAGACCTGGGCTCCCAGGACCCGGTCTCAGACCTGGGCTCCCAGGACCCGGTCTCAGACCTGGGCTCCCAAGACCCGGTCTCAGACCTGGGATCCCAAGACCCGGTCTCAGACCTGGGCTCCCAGGACCCGGTCTCAGACCTGGGCTCCCAGGACCCGGTCTCAGACCTGGGCTCCCAGGACCCGGTCTCAGACCTGGGCTCCCAGGACCCGGTCTCAGACCTGGGCTTATAGGTTGGAGAGGAAATATTGCAAGATTAAGAGCTATTAAGAAACACAAAGATGTACATCCTGAACGTAAGTATTAATTTGCAAAATTTGCCTGTCATCTTACGTGTTCATGAGACAAAGAAAAGGCCAACAAGTCTGCCAGAGTGGAAAAAAAATGATTTCAATCTCACACTCATCTGACAGGAGTACCTCCCTGGATAGCTGTCTCCACCAACCTATGTAGGAGGGAAGTACCTCCCTGGATAGCTGTCTCCACCAACCTATGTAGGAGGGAAGTACCTCCCTGGATAGCTGTCTCCACCAACCTATGTAGGAGGGAAGTACCTCCCTGGATAGCTGTCTCCACCAACCTATGTAGGAGGGAAGTACCTCCCTGGATAGCTGTCTCCACCAACCTATGTAGGAGGGAAGTACCTCCCTGGATAGCTGTCTCCACCAACCTATGTAGGAGGGAAGTACCTCCCTGGATAGCTGTCTCCACCAACCTATGTAGGAGGGAAGTACCTCCCTGGATAGCTGTCTCCACCAACCTATGTAGGAGGGAAGTACCTCCCTGGATAGCTGTCTCCACCAACCTATGTAGGAGGGAAGTACCTCCCTGGATAGCTGTCTCCACCAACCTATGTAGGAGGGAAGTACCTCCCTGGATAGCTGTCTCCACCAACCTATGTAGGAGGGAAGTACCTCCCTGGATAGCTGTCTCCACCAACCTAGATAGGAGGGAAGTACCTCCCTGGATAGCTGTCTCCACCAACCTAGACAGGAGGGTAGTACCTCCTTGGATGACTCTACTAACCTACTGTAACCTTGTAAGTATTGACATATCCGTTCTTCTCTGTACTGGACTAAAGAAGCCATTGGCTGGCGAAACGTTTCCTCAATAAATATTCCAAATGTTGCGTAACTGTCTCACTCTTCAACTTGTTGGTTTTCTAACCAGATACCACATTTAATATATACAAAAGAGGCTTCTGAAGAGTGAGGGTGTCAATGGGTGGAATCGCAGATTCTCTTATTCCCAGGCTCCATTTTTTTCCATTCTTCACGCACCATCGACAGCAAAACAATAGTGTTTTCAAGTATATATCATTAGTCCCAATATTTCAAGGTGAGATTGCGAGAAACATTAATTTTTATCCATAATTATGATGATTGCAACGGGGCGGAAATACCTCGTGACGAATGCTTCCTTCATCTCCCGCAGCAGCAGCAGCAGCATCCCGCTTACTCACGAGACACGTCGCTCGCCACCACCTCCGGACAACACACACACACACACACCAACGTAATAATCGTGGAGAACTGAACGTTTTCTGGGAGTTCTAAACCTCACTGCCATTATATTGCAGCGGTTTGTTTTTTCTTCGTTGTCGTTAAATACAAGTTATTATTGATTTAGATAACCTAACCTGATCTGCCTACCTACCTGGAAGGCATTCCGGGGATCAACGTCCCCGCGGCCCGGTCCATGACCAGGCCTCCTGGTGGATTAGGGCCTGATCAATGAGGCTGTTACTGCTGGCCGCACGTAACTCGTAATCTAAATCAAAGTTAAAAAAAAAGTGTAAGATCACAGGAAGTGTTGAAAAATGGACGTTGTAAACATCGTATATTGTAAATAATGGTGTAAATTATTTAAAAATATGCAATAACAGTCTTCGTGGCACTGGTCAGCTCGTCCCCAAACAATACGCATAATTTACGACGAATTAAGGGATACTATTGTATCCTCCTCTGGCAGGTTCACATCTGTGTAATTTGGTTATTTAGAAGCTAACTATAAACACCTGTAAGTTAATCCAGGTTGAAACGTGTCCAAAACAAAAAATTAATTTATTATCATCGGCTCAGATCGTTCAGAAATAAACGTACATAACCAAACGAATAAAATACCCCTAACGAAAAGCAGAGACGCAGCAAGCGCACCAAGAGATAACTCAATAAGAACAACGATTCCAAAGAGGGTGTGTGGCAAGTTCCTCGCTGCAGTCTTGGAGGGGGTGTGTGGCAAGTTCCTCGCTGCAGTCTTGGAGGGGGAGTGTGGCAAGTTCCTCGCTGCAGTCTTGGAGGGGGAGTGTGGCAAGTTCCTCGCTGCAGTCTTGGAGGGGGAGTGTGGCAAGTTCCTCGCTGCAGTCTTGGAGGGGGAGTGTGGCAAGTTCCTCGCTGTAGTCTTGGAGGGGGAGTGTGGCAAGTTCCTCGCTGTAGTCTTCGAGAGGGTGTGTGGCAAGTTCCTCGCTGCAGTCTTGGAGAGGGACTGTTGCAAGTTCCTCGCTGCAGTCTTGGAGGGGGAGTGTGGCAAGTTCTTCGCTGCAGTCTTGGAGGGGGGTGTGGCAAGTTCCTCGCTGCAGTCTTGGAGAGGGAGTGTGGCAAGTTCCTCGCTGCAGTCTTGGAGAGGGTGTGTGGCAAGTTCCTCGCTGCAGTCTTGGAGAGGGTGTGTGGCAAGTTCCTCGCTGCAGTCTTGGAGAGGGAGTGTGGCAAGTTCCTCGCTGCAGTCTTGGAGAGGGAATGTGGCAAGTTCCTCGCTGCAGTCTTGGAGAGGGTGTGTGGCAAGTTCCTCGCTGCAGTCTTGGAGGGGGAGTGTGGCAAGTTCCTCGCTGCAGTCTTGGAGAGGGAGTGTGGCAAGTTCCTCGCTGCATGCAGTCTTGGAGGGGGAGTGTGGCAAGTTCCTCGCTGCATGCAGTCTTGGAGGGGGAGTGTGGCAAGTTCCGCGCTGCAGTCCCTGATTAGCGGGGCTGTGGTGCATTCTGAACACCGTAATTTAGCATCATTACCAGTTAAATATATCATGAGGAGTCTTGAAAGCTGGGGGAATTATTTCATGTTTTATTGTTACAAACATTACGTTGTTACACAGAACTCCTGATAATTAGTGTTAAAAATGTTCCAGATTTCTATA
The DNA here is from genome assembly GCF_038502225.1 of Cherax quadricarinatus. Taxonomy (NCBI): domain Eukaryota; kingdom Metazoa; phylum Arthropoda; class Malacostraca; order Decapoda; family Parastacidae; genus Cherax; species Cherax quadricarinatus. Next base: position 2,061,745 of record NC_091365.1, read on the forward strand.
TTAAGATCTTAGCTCAGGTAAAACAGCCGACAAACGGTGATAACATTGAGAATATCGTGAATATGAAAGTAATTAACTGGAAAAGAAATCAAAGAAAATGAGAAGTCGGTGGTAGAAATAAAATGGTCAACTTTAAGATTACGAGGCGTGACCTGTGATGCACATGACTGAACCTCAGTAAGATCCTTTAAAGTGCCATAAATCAAAATATACAGTCACTATGGCTTCCTCCCGTCCCCTTCACTCCCGGGCTGTTCTACCCCCCCCCCCCCACACTCCAAATTTCTCGAGGGGTCAAATCAGCAATATATTTTAATGCACAATTATATCATTTAGATTTACACATGCTGAATTAGGAAAATTCAAATTTTCCACATGCCATATACGAAACTGGGGAAAAAAAAAAGTGACAATGCTCGGTATCCGAGACAAAACTCTTGTGGATACCCTTCAGGGTAGGTGCCTGGACGCCGATGAAGATCTCTTGTTCCCTGAAATTAGAACCCTTCTCTGAATCAAACTTGACTACGTCCCTGGAGCCGTATAACTCCTACGGATTTAGCGCTTACCCATAAATACAATAATAATTTCTCAAGGATGGAAGCACAGTCAGACTTACGGTCTCATAACAAGTGTCACGGTGTTACAAAAAACGCGATTCTAAAAGCTTAGAGATCTCCAGTGAATACTAGAAAGGACTGCCCTTCTAGCATCCAGCCTGTTACTGGGTTTTCGTAACAAGTAGTCAGTATCCTTGTCCAATTATCCATTAAAATTCAGTATGAATTATTAGTGCTTTAGGATTACAACTGGTAGGCTACTAACTAGAGAAATTAAAATTTAATAAATTTATTAAGTAGTAAGTTGTCTAGAGGTATATTATCAAATTAAATTAATTACAGCAATCAAAATAAAATCAATCTCTCGAGTTCAATATTATTGTGCTGAAAGCACATATCACATTTATAATTCTTAAGTACCGTCAGGTACATTAACATTTAATAAGATATTACAAATATGTACAAGTGTGTGTATGCGTGTAAGTGCTCTTAAGTAGTTAGCTACGTCTCAAGACTCGAATAAGACTTAAACAAGTGACTGACAAAGTCCTCAAATAAACTAACTTCTTGACCGACTGGCAACCCGAACAGTCTACTTGAACAACAAAGAATGCTAAGCCCAATAGCAATGCAATATCAAGCGACTGCGACACAGAATCAGGAACTGGGAAATAATATAACGACACTAAGTAGGGACCATCAGCAGATCCTCCACAAGTTACAAAACTCCCATAAAACTGAATCTACGTTCAGCATAGGAAAAACTGTGACTGTGACAATACACAGGAACCAGTACAAAATTAGGTCAGAAGCTATAGCTCGGGACCTGAGATACTCAGAGTGTCTATGTGACACACAACCTCAGTACAACGTCGAAAATCACAAAGTCTATACAATGTTCTGTGAACAAAGTTCTACAGAACTAACAAGAATAATGAGACAGACAATCTGTCCAACCAGCAAGCGAGTCTCCAGCAGACTGTCAGACAGACAATCTGTCCAACCAGCAAGCGAGTCTCCAGCAGACTGTCAGACAGACAATCTGTCCAACCAGCAAGCGAGTCTCCAGCAGACTCAGACAGACAATGTCCAACCAGCAAGCGAGTCTCTAGCAGACTGTCAGACAGACAATCTGTCCAACCAGCAAGCGAGTCTCCAGCAGACTGTCAGACAGACAAGCTGTCCAACCAGCAAGCGAGTCTCCCGCAGACTGACAACTTCACAAGAGGTGAGGACACCCCCCCCTCGATCACGTGATAGCTACGTGGACAACTGCAGCTCAGAAGCCGGCAGTATAACGAGCGGCAAGCGATAATTACAGTAGTTTGACAATCAAGCCTAACTGAGCACATTTTATATACATCCTAACAACATAAGCTAAATAACAATATAACAGTCAAATAATAATATAAAGTCATACATTTACGATTTAGCTATTATCGCAAATATAAGCAATATAAAATTAAATGAAAAGATAATATACATTACATATATACATAATAATCATTGTAACCCATTCAGGGGTTGCAACACACGGCGGTGGAGGATGACCGCGCATGGTGTAGCCGAACCCGCAGTGTGCGGCTACCCCATGCTATATAACTGCTACATTGTGAGAACAAGGCAGAGTGTCTTCCATTCATCCACTATGGCAGAGGATGAGTCGCATGTGAGTTAATGAAGTTATCTTTCTAAGCAACTTGTGTCTGGGCGATTTGAGTATCATCAAGCAGGTCCGCTATGGGTTCAGTAACCATCAAAGCTTAAAAGGTTTCTTTCCAGCGGAGCTGGTTCAGGTAGGTTTGCCAGAACGGGTCCTGGCCCGGGTCTTCATGTGGTGACCCGGAAGTGGCTCCCGAAGGAGTGTCGGAGTTTGTACAAATTTTGTATCGTTTACAGCCCTATGCCAGAGTCAACGTAGCTGGAGTTACTATTACGGGAGACCTGCCATCTTTCAGGATAGCTTATCCCAAACACATGTGAAATGGAAGGCGGCCAGTGAAGCGTAGGCGGTGAAGGGTGCAAGGTGAGAGGTGCAAGGTGACCTGTATGTGCGAGGGCGGGAGGTGAGAAGAACCATCAACAACGGAGAAGATCAGCACCTGCTTAGGTCCTGCCTGTGGTGGCAGTTTGGTTTTATGACTGACGGCCACACCCACTACACTCAGCCAAACACCATCAATGAACCACGGAACGTAACCCCCATCCGAGAAGCGTACGAACTGTAGAAGGTGACGAAACAAGACTATTGGCCCTGTTCCTTGATTTATGTCTCTTGACGCAGCAGGTTTTCAGGAGTAACTAACCCGCCAGATATACGCACTTTACCTATGAACCTTAGGACAGCGGAGCGGAGACATGAATTTGGCTTGGCTCCAGCCTGGTCGGTTACTTCTCCCAGGTGGGGAAGAGGGGTGCCTGGTGAATGCATTTGGTCATTAATTTTTCATCGCGGGACACATGATGCGGCCGTCAAACAGTCAAGAGAGCCTCGGGTCGCTCTCCCTCACGGTGTAGCTGCAGCAGCTGCTGATGGTGAAGCAGCAAGAACCCTTAATGTTCATCTCACCCCCCCCCACCCTGACAACACCCGCAACATCTCCATCAACACCTGTCATGATTTCTCAGCTGAGGGGTTTTCTACCCTCACGCACCAGCGTCTCCCACCAACATCTGATGAGTGCTAATGGTCAACCGTGCAATTTTCAATACGTTAGGGTACAAAAGAAATACTTGATAACGTGTCAATTGCCACGAAAATTACGATAATGCAGATCTCGGGCCAGTAACGTGAAAAAAATGAGGTAATGGTTGGTGGTGGTGGTGATGGTGATGGTATGGTGGTAGTGGTGGTTATGATGGTATGGTGGTAGTGGTGGTGGTGATGGTATGGTGGTAGTGGTGGTGATGATGGTATGGGGGTAGTGGTGGTGATGATGGTATGGGGGTAGTGGTGGTGATGATGGTATGGTGGTAGTGGTGGTGATGATGGTATGGTGGTAGTGGTGGTGATGGTATGGTGGTAGTGGTGATGGTATGGTGGTAGTGATGGTATGGTGGTAGTGGTGGTGGTGATGGTATGGTGGTAGTGGTGGTGGTGATGGTATGGTGGTAGTGGTGGTGATGATGGTATGGGGGTAGTGGTGGTGATGATGGTATGGGGGTAGTGGTGGTGATGATGGTATGGTGGTAGTGGTGATGATGGTATGGTGGTAGTGGTGGTGATGGTATGGTGGTAGTGGTGATGGTATGGTGGTAGTGATGGTATGGTGGTAGTGGTGGTGGTGATGGTATGGTGGTAGTGGTGGTGGTGATGGTATGGTGGTAGTGGTGGTGATGATGGTATGGTGGTGATGATGGTATGGTGGTAGTGGTGGTGACAGTGATGATCCTATCCTCATTATATTTCCCCTGAACCTCTAATTTTAAGGTCAAAGTCATGTCCTTCACCATTAAGATTCCAAACAAATACATAAAAATTATATATAAACAATATAACAGGTAACCTTCATGTGGACATATCAGCCTCGAGGCAGTAATTAAAAACGTACACATACATTGATCCGTAAATCTACAAATTGTAGGGGCAACTCGAAAAAAAAAAATACTTAAAGTCCAGTGATGAATGAGGTGCGGTTTCACGTTAACCATTAATGAAGCGTTATCCTCAGGGCTTTGTCATTACAGCGGGTGGCTTAGAGTTCCTAATGATAGTGGGTGTGTCCGCAGACCACCCTCTTAAAGTCACTCTTTCATTGTTGCCAAGACAGTCGGATGAAGGACTTCACGAGCCTTAAACAGTGATTATTTGACTGTGTATTTAAGTGTATCTTTGGTGGCTCCTCGTTTTCTGTTCGCGCTTCAAAAAAATTTTTTATAGCCTCCGATATTTCATTTGCTGTGCTGTGATAACACATAACATTCTAATTTTCGTCTGTAGAGACTAGCCCGACCAAACACAACCTAAAAAAAAAACAAATCGAGAAATTTACAGAAAACTGTATGTGAGAAATCGACCTAGAATTTACGAGGCTGAGTCCAACGCCACGTAAGAGGTGAAAACAGGTACCAAATCAGCCTCTGTGCTTCGTACGTTGGACTACATGCGGCCAGCAGTAACAGCCTGGTTGATCAGGCCCTGATCCACCGCGAGGCCTGGTGAGGGACCGGGCCGGGGGGGGGGATGACCCCCTGGAACGCCCTCCAGGTAGACCGCAGCTACGCCAGAAACCTGTGAATGTAAACGCTAGAGGAGACATCCATCACTGTGTCAGCGTCTGCAAGCAAGCCCAGCATGAGGCAGTTCCCAACACACATTTTGAAGAATTTTTTTCCCCTCCGTAGTTAATTATAGTTTTGGACACAAATGGGTGAAAGGAAAACAGAGGTCATTGTAGTGCGTTGATGATGTTGGACGTGAGACGAAGGTTACATTGTGCCAGGATCAGTAGGAAAACACTGCATGTTTGATCACTCCTCATATATCAGTAGCGCCAGACGTTCATGATCTCGCACTCACAACAAAACTCACAAACCTTTGAAGAAAATGTAAAATTAATACACTTTTCGCCCACCAAGAGCCAAAAGTAGACAAGTTAAGAGAATATCAGAGTATTATTCTGCATAGTTACAGTTTCTTGACCTAGGTGACGGGAGTTTGTGCCAGCATTCACTAACAAGTATATATAATACACATACAATGACTCCTGTAATACTTAAATGGTTGTAAAAAATTATTTAAGACCTTGTTTTAAATTTCCTGCATTTAAAGTTGAAACTGTAAATTAAGGACCTCAGAAAATAAATTATATTGACGATTATCCCAGACTATATTTACATACTGTAATAAATAATATATAATAAAGCGGGCCTCCAGCAGCAACAGCCTGGTTGACCAAACAAGTACCAGACGAGCCTGGCCCATGGTCTGAGCCCGACTATGGGCCAGGCTCGTCTGGTACTTGCTTGGTTAATTTACAGTTTCAACTTTAAATGCAGGAAATTTAAAACAAGGTCTTGAATAATTTTTTACAACCATTTAAGTATTACAGGAGTCATTGTATGTGTATTATATATACTTGTTAGTGAATTATATATATATATATATATATATATATATATATATATATATATATATATATATATATAAAACCACTGTAAAAATTAAACTCTGCAACTCCAAAATAAGAGGTTATTTATAAACCTAAAAAACACAAATTTCCTTTAGTAAATCAAGCAAAGGTTGAACGGACGCTTTCCAAAGTCCCGTCAGGAGTCCCAGGCAGAAGAAGCCACGTCGATGTCAAGTGATTTGTAGGCAAGAGGTTGAGGATGGGGGAAGGGGGCAACCCGAAAAGCTTTTATTTCTGTGGCATAAGCTATTTTCGACTTTATCATCACTGGCGATACGGCCGCTCTCTTTAAGAGACACGGGGGAGTTTCCACGTCACTCACTCAACCGTAATATATTAACCAACGACTTTCAGAATAAACCCTTCGAATGCAGCATAAAAGCTGTATCAAGTATACGACTCTAGTACAAAGTATCTTTACGGGGTAATTCACGAGTCAAACCCTCCTCCAAGTACACCGTTCATTCTTTGGTAAATTTACATACGTCAATTTCTACACGACCTAAACAGAATCCAAACTTGAAAGACTTAGCTTTAGTGATGTTACTTTATCCTGTAACGGCCTAACTTTAAGTGTACTTTGATTCTTTAAAAATATGTGAAATATTTAAAAATATATATTTCGCGCTGAATCGTCATATATTTCGACAATTCTGTGCGGTTTCAAGAATTTTGACACCGTAGGGTATATTATTTCTTATACTGCCAGATAGCACATGCTCACTTTGCACCTTCTGTTATCTGTTAGTGATTCCGGGAATTTTCTTCCACCTTGTGAGGATGACCTGAACAGGAACGATAATGGAGCTTCTGTTGGTCTAAGCTTCTAGACTCATCACGACCAACGATGCAAGTTTTTTTAATTCAACTCCACCTATACCCAAGTGGATGTGTGGCGACCCGAAGAGTGGATACAGCACACCCTGGCCCCCACAAACTGCGCGGTGGTAAATGTATCCAACTCCCAAACAGTCTCACTCAACGAGGAGAATTTTGTGTTGTGGGGATACTGACGACTCAAGTTGGAGCAGCAGGGAGGGTGCTCTTGGATGTTACGCCTCGACCAGTTGGCCCAGACATCGCGACTGACGACCTAACTTCGAGAACTACACGTCTTCACGACCACCTAAGCTAACAGATTGTGGAGAGTCGCGTAGTACCGTTCCTGGAGCTGCTATTTCTTACCCCGGACATAAAACCAGTCTAAACACATCACCGCTATCAACACCGCAGCTATCAACATGGCCGCCGCCACCAAAATTACCACCTTAATACCAGCAACATTACCAGTGTCACCGCCTTCACTATTTCTATCGCTGATACTACCGTCACCATCACTACCGCTATTATTATCGCTATTCTTATTATCACTAGCACCACCGCCAACACCATTAACGCCAACACCTTCCACAGCTACCCGCACGAGCACCGCCAGTAACACCAGCAGCAAAAACATTCGACACCATTACAATCAAATTCATCACCACAACACCGTCATCCCTTGGAGTTTACCCGAGTTGTTCCCAGAGGTCACCGTCCCCGCGGCCCGGTCCCAGACCAGACCTCTTGGATGATGGCCTGATCGATCGCCACTCGCAATCCAACGTATGAACCACAACCCGGCTGATCAGGAACTGTTTTGAGGAATCTGCCGCGTTCCCTCTTGAAAACAGCTAAATGTTTGCTGGTAATCTCCCTTACACGTGAAGGATGGGTGATAAGTAGTCTCTCAATTTTTTTGTGAGTTCTTACCCAGTGTACGCATCGCTCTCCTGCTTACCACTGAAGGTATCCTGCACAGTCTACTAAGTTTACTCGGTTTGTAAGTAGTAATTTCAGTGTGTAGATTTTGTACCAATCCCTCCAGTATCTTCCAGATGTAGATTATAATGCATCTTTCTCGTCTACGTTCTAAGGGTACGTATAGTTCTACAGTTTTCAGGTTTTTGAGTTTATAAGATCTGGGAAAGTATTAAAAAAAGTATTCTCTATCGTTACCAAAAGAAAATCCTGGCATCAACCTCTTTATTAAAACCAATTAAAATGCTGAAAATGAAAACGATACCATGACAGATGCTTCATCACTGGATGATGTGATAGTAGAGGTGAGGGTGGTGAGGTTCCTATACGACCAGAACCTGGCTAAGCGGTGAACTGTCAGCTCGGGCCACCCTGCTATTGAAGCCACATTAGATTTACGGCTAACCTTTCCACCCGGGATATCTGACGATGGGAGCTCGATAGCGTTAACTGTCGTGCGGAAATAAAGCCCATTTTCACACTTTTAGCAACGTGAGAACAAATTCTGTAGTCGGTTGTGGCATGTCATAATGTTGTTGCAGAGAACTTCCCATCTACCCATGTGGTTTATCTCATTTATTCCCACAGGTTGCCCTCTTTGTCAGGACACTTTTAACCCATTTAACCGGACACATTTATTCTACTTGGATGGTCTGCGTCGCCCTCGGCTCTACGGAATAGGCCTAAGACGCTGCTGCCCTGTCTCAAGGATCACCTTCCAAGTAAGATGTCAAGCTCCTTAGAGAGAGAGTCGGTAAAAAAACTGTCGCAGCAATAAATCAGTTTAATCTAGCAGGGTGTGGATTTGTGTGGTGGCGGTCTATCAGTGCTGGAGGATATATGTCTCAAGAACCCTGCGAGTCCTGGCAACTCAACAGCCAGCTGCTCTCTTGTTTCCGAAGGGAAATTTATTTGCTACATTACAGTTCCTTTCTTCCTTATGACGAACGGGTCCTGTGACGTCGTGTTGCCATAAATCGGTGAAAGACCAGGTCACATCAGGGGCCATTACAGACGGTGCTTCGAGCCATAATTTATGTGTGCGTGTCTATTCACTCGGGCAGCCTTTATCCAGGCCAAGCAGTAAGCAGCATTACCCCCATAACCTCGTAAATTCCCAGATACAGGTTAAAAAAACAGAGGTAACGGAGGTTGGATGGGGGGAAGAGAGGAAAACCAGTAGATGTTAAGAGTATCTATGTTAAGAGTATCTTCTCTCTCGCCTGACCTTAGTTGATGTTTAAGGTATAGTATTATTTACCCCCTCAGCTCAGGCATTACCAGTAGACCCCTGGTTGTCTTCATGAGAGAGTCGGTGCCGGATCAGCCGGGCCGTGGTTCGTACGCCGAACTACGTGCGGCCAACAGTAACAGCCTGGTTGATCAGGCCCTGATCCCCAGGGAGGCCTGGTCGTGGACTGGGCCGCGGGGGTGTTGATCCCCGAAATACCCTCCAGGTAGGTAGACGATGTTTAGTTTATCGCAGCCTCTTCCATGAGCATAGATGAAGAATTAGACATGTGAAACATCTGGGTATCTTTATTGTGGATGTTTCATCATCCAGTGACTTTATCAGTACAAATTTAAGGACATAATTGGGAGATTATATACAAAAGATTAGGTAATCAGTCCCTCAACCCTGAAGTTGAAGAGCACTGGAGTCATGAACAGTCTGCAGTGTTGCAAACAGCTTCACACACCTAACTTTTAATCTTACAAACATACAAGTTCCTGTGTGCTACACACCTAAACTATTTTTCGTGCCAGTAGAGCCATCAATCCCCATGAAACATGTCTCAAAAATATCATTTTTTTTTTTGAAGCGACGCTATTCCTAAAACATCAACATCCCAGTCACAATATTCTTTAAACATCAATGCCCCCACAGCAACATTGTTCTAAAACATCAATGTCCTTGAAACCTCAGTATCCATAAAACTCGCGTCCTTGAAACAAGAGCATCAATGTCCCCTAAGGACTGGAAAATGTCCTAAAACTTCTCGCGCACTAGTTAATGTAATATGCGAGTAGTAGTGGTAGGTAGGGGACAGCAGATGTCCAAAATGGGAGAGAGTTTTAGTTTTGGGAAAAATGTCCATATTTAGTGAAGTGTCCCTGGAGACGGACGAGTGCCGTTGATGGGCTATTGTCCATGATGGGTAAATGTCCGACCCGGGCCGTCCATCCATCACCGGGGGTGGATGGTGGGGAGGAAGAGTCGTCAGGGTACCCTATCACTCAACGTCATCCACGCCTGACCCTCTCTTTCACTCCTTCTGTCTATCCCTTCCACCCTCACTCTGTCTATCTTACCCTCCCTCCCTCTCTCCCTCTCTCTCTCTCTCTCTCTCTCTCTCTCTCTCTCTCTCTCTCTCTCTCTCTCTCTCTCTCTCGTGTGTGGGAGAAATGTGTGTACTCAATTAGGTGAAAAACAAACGTACATACAGGCACTCACTCACAAACTGTGACGCGACCCATGCAACCACAAATAGGAGAGTACACACAAAGGCCAGGAGCTGTGAATCGACCCCTGCAACCACAAAAACGTAAATACACACACACACTACTTTCATTGTTTACAGCTTAATACAGACATCATTCCCCCTATCAATCAAATTTGTCTTTAGTAATCAGCCAGCATTGAGGCTGAGCCTAAGGTTATACCAGTGATCGATGTCAGATAACCTTCAGGTAACCAACAGTTGACCTCGGACTAGGCTTCCTCGGTGACCGTCCGCCCACGGCCGTGGGCTGATACCAGCAGGTATCAGAAATACTTTTCTTCATCAAGAGGAAAATGGATTACCGCTCCGCCAAGTGCCAGATCAACTAGAATGTGATGGATACGTTGACCAGCGAGTCTCCAACAGCAACAGCCTGGTTGACCAGGTGATTTAACAAAAAAGGCTAACTCAGGTCGGGCTGCCAGAGTTGGAAAACTCTTGATACCGGTCACAAGTAAGCCAGCAGCGGCCCATCATATGATCAACTACAACAACATTTCACATACGTCAAGTAGACACCACCGACTATAGCACCTCACGTCATAGGCTGCTTCTTGCTACGCCCCGTCATAGGACCAACAAAACCAGTGAACAAAACCTGCGTTTAATAGTGTCGATTGTTGTTGCATTAAAGAATGCAACAACAATCGACACTATTAAACGCAGTCATTAAACTAGAATAACTAGTAAATGCCCCCAAGTGTTATTTATGACGCCTGGAGCCTCACAATTTATCGTCTAAAGTCAACCAACTTAACCAGAATTAGTCAGATACTTATAGGTCACAGTAAGTCAGCTCAATACAAGGTGTAGATTTAGCTGTTAAAGACACTATTATGCACTCTAAATTCATGTTGTGGAGGGTAGTGTAAGAGCATCTGGAAGCAGTTCCAGGAGCTACGCTCTAACAGAGTTAACAAGGGTACATTTCAGCATATATTAAACAACAAAAAGGCACAATACCGTGACTGGAACAATACACAAACAACCCACACATAGGAGAGAGAGGCTTTACGACAATGTTTCGGTCCGACTTGGACCATTTACAAGAAACACAGCTATAAGTCAGCATATATTGTTTACTTTTCTTAGGAGCGAATTTAGAATACTTGCTCAAAATTTCAGGTATCAAATCTTCACTTATAACATACAATAACATGCCATATAAGTTACTGCAACACGTTTATATTGCTTAAAGCAAGGACTGCCCCTGGAGTCCATTCCTCCAGGACTCACCATCGTGATGGGAAGGCACGCGTCCTCCCACTTGCCTCTCAATATACTTAAATTGTGTTTGCTCCGAGGGGCGAATTTATTGGACAGTCTTAATCATCCTGTGAGTGAACACACAAGCATATACTATACACTGCAGAAAAAAAATCATTAGAGTAGCAACCAATACTCGCCAGAGTCGCGTGGGAGTACCTGAGGTGGTGATAGTGAGTGGTAAGAGATGGGTAGTAGTAGTACTAGTAGTAGTAGCATGGGTGTTGTATATCCGTGGTATACAGTACCGACAAGATGTTGAATTAGACACATGGGCAGCATATGGGTTATGTTTACATTATATACATCATATATATATATACAAAAAAAGAAGACGCACCGCAGTCTTAAACAATCTGAAACACAGGAAGAGTGGCACTTATATACTTCGTACAGCGGACATCTCCACCTACCTGCTAGCTCCTGGGCCAACTCTTGTGCATGACCTACTTCCACTGGGAAACCTCAGCTACCCGTGACCATGCCTTCGCCTGCTGCATCTTGTCTGACTCCAGTATATAAGCGCCAATCTTCCTGTCTGTGCTTCAGATTCTTTAAGACTACGGTGCTCATCACCTGATCTTAGGCTGAGGGACTGCTTACCTCGTCTTCCACTGTTTTCTGTATATATATTTCTACTGCTTTCAGATTTTGTCCATATATTGAGTTGATAAAGCTACTGGATGGCGAAACGTCTACAAAATAAAGATACCCAGATGTTGCACATGACCACGGGATTACCTAGGAGGGTAATAGGTAGACTGAGGTGTAAATAATCAGCGGGTGGGGAGACTTGGGATATAGTCTAGAAGTTCCTATAGCAGGAAAGGAAACTTCTATGTTTCTCAGTGCCAGGGAGTCGAACGCGAGACCTGGCGACTGAGAGTCCAATGCTCTCCCGGCACCCCTTGAGGTAGCGATAGCAGTTCAGGAGGGAAGGACTGAAAGACTGGGTCGTTATGGTCGTAGAAAGAAGAAATATGTCACCCTCACCCACTAAAAGGACAAAGATGAAACCCGCAGCCTGACACTTTTAACCCCCGACTCAAGAGGTCACTGACCACGTCTCCGTGAAGGGTGATTCTGGCTGCTGGGTCTACTTGAAAAATTTCCGCATTAGGGGAGAAAGAAGTTGGGGTAGCGTGAGGGTAACGCTGTAGTGGGTAGTGTGTGGGGAGCGCTCTAGAGGGTAGTGTGAGGAGAGCGCTCCAGGGGAGGCAGTAAAGGGGTAGCGTGAGGGGGAACGCTCTAGGGGAGATAGTAAAAGGGTAGCGTGAGGGGAACATACTAGGGGAGGTAGTAACAGATTTAGCATGAGGGGAATATACTAGGGGAGGTAATAACAGATGCAGCATGAGGGGAATATACTAGGAGAGGTTACCTGGAGGTAATAACAGAGGTAACATGAGGGGAACATACTAGGGGAGGTAATAACAGAGGTAACATGAGGGGAACATGCTAGGGGATTTAATAACAGAGGTAACATGAGAACATACTAAGAGAGGTAATAACAGAGGTAACGTGAGGGGAACATACTCGGGGAGGTAATAACAGAGGTAACATGAGGGGAACATACTCGGGGAGGTAATAACAGAGGTAACATGAGGGGAACATACTCGGGGAGGTAATAACAGAGGTAACATGAGGGGAACATACTCGGGGAGGTAATAACAGAGGTAACATGAGGGGAACATACTCGGGGAGGTAATAACAGGTAACATGAGGGGAACATACTCGGGGAGGTAATAACAGGTAACATGAGGGGAACATACTCGGGGAGGTAATAACAGAGGTAACATGAGGGGAACATACTCGGGGAGGTGGTAACAGAGGTAACATGAGGGGAACATACTCGGGGAGGTGGTAACAGTGAAGGTGATCAATATACCTCGCCTGGCCTACAAGCAGTAACACAACTACACACAAATGGATGCAACAAAGTCACTTAAGCAAGCAAATATTTACTGTACGTGGTCACATGATCAGTCATATTTTCAAGGGAACGGGGTGGGTGGGGGGGGGGTGTCAAAACCTGCCATCAACACTCCAGACTTTGTTCAGCGGTGTTTGGTCTGTACAAGACAATCACCAACACCTTCATTGTTGAATAGAGAGAAATGCAATACTTAAGACATTGGATTACCTGGAGTCTACCTGGAGGGCATTCCGGGGATCAACGCCACCGAGGCCCGGTCCACGACCAGGCCGTTAGGAGACGTTTCATTCACTGTTTTTATAATCATTGTTGAAGGATCGTGAACAGTCACTCATCTGACTGTCTTAGAAGGATGGGTTACTTTACTCCATTAAGAGTACTGTCATGCCTGTACTTACACTAACCTTACAAAGACCAGGTACAGATGAGTCTAGGAAAGAGCCTTAAACACTATTTCAGTTGAACGACCCACACAGCTGATAGATTTCATGACATACACCTGAATAGGTGTGTGTATACACTCGTCGAGTCGTAGCTCTTGTATTCACCTCTATGGGGTTGCAGGGGTCGATTCACAGCTCATGGTCCTGTGTGTGAATGTAACAGACACTTCTCAACATATCTTCATCGCGCTCCCTTCATTACCAGCCTAGTGTTGTTCCACAACATAAAGTGTGAACATTTCTAATTAGTGCGTTGCTGGTGTTAGAGGCTATGACAACTCACTCTGTGTTACTTTTCTTTCCACGACCTTGAGTAGGGCTATTTGAAGCACCTGAAGGAGAGCTTCTGACAACGAGGACGGACGTGAACAAAATATAAGTCATACACACTAAGTTAAGCCAGACAAGTTAAGACAAAAAGAGTCGTTTGAAGTCTTGATGGTTGGCATCAATTCTTGCAGTTACTCTGCACTTTTACTACACGTTTGCAACAGTATAATAAACTTGATTATTTGGTGGTTTACCTGGAGTTGTTTCCGGAAGTCACCGTCCCCGCGGCCCGGTCCCAGACCAGGCCTGATCGATCAAGCTGTGCCCACCACCACCCGCAGTCCAATGTATGCATCACAACCCAGCTGATTAAGAACTGTGTGATGAATGGTTTGAAAAACCAGTGTCTCAATCTTCTGATTAGGAACTGTTGTTAGGAACCTGCCGAGGTTCCTCTTGAAGACAGCTAGGCGTTTGTTGGTAATCCCCCTCATGCATGGAGGGCAGGTGTTGAGTCGTGGTCCCTTTACACCTGCTGAGTTCTCTCTCTGCACTCGCCACCTGGAATAACCTCCAGGTAACCTCCAGGTAACCACCACTGGAGGTGTCCTACATCGTCTGTCAGGTGTATATTATGCTGCATTTTTCTCACCTACGTTCTAAGATAGCGGAAAAGTAGCGCTGTTCTGGTATATATTAACGTGATATTAAAAGTCTAAAATTTAAAGTAGAAATAGAGTGCAATAAGCACAATAAAAGAGCTGGATAAGCGAACTGTTCCTGTTGGTGCTACTAGCATTCTGCTAGTAGCACCAACCAGACTGACCTGGCCATGAACTAGAAGACCTAGTCAAGACAGAGCTGCGGATTCGGCGATCCTCGAATTCATCAAGAGGTCGGAGAGAGAGAGAGAGAGAGAGAGAGAGAGAGGTAGTGCTGATGACGGGGTCCGTCCATCATGGCATCCGCGCCCACGGTCCCAACTCTTGAAAGGGACAAATTAGTGACATTACCCCCGGCTGCCCCTCCTGCGGGTGCGTCATTAAAATGTGGTCACAAAACAGCAACCGCTGACCGGGGATTTACTCTCACTTCCCTCCTCCCTAAGCAGTTTTACTTCGTCAATGTCCAGGAGGAGGAGAGAGGTGAACCCAGGAGCAAAATGACAGGAAGGGCCAAAAAACAAGGAGGTAGGAGGAGCAAGACAGGTAGGAACGCAGAAATGTACGGGACGAATTTAGATAAGTGGTTCGGAGAACCGACAAGTTGATAAATTACACACATATGCAACACCAGGGTATCTTTATCGTGGAAAAGTTTCCACGGGAGGAGTCAGACTGAAAGACAAAAAAAAAAAAAAAGCACTTCAACAGGCCTACTCGTGGTGCATGAATAATATACAATACCGACACAAGTCCAACATCTGAGTATCTTGTAAAGTAAAAGGACACTATCTTGTAGAAGTTTCGAAATCAATACAAATTCAAGGACATAATGTTGTAGATGATTGGAACAAACTCCCAAGTACCGTCATAGAAGCTAAGACGTCGTGTGCTTATAAAAATAGGTTAGATAAATACATGAGTGGGTGTGAGTTGGACGTGACTAGCTTGTGCTAGTAGGTCTGATACCGTGCTCCTTCTTAAGTGAATGTGACCTGACCTGGCTAGGTTGGGTCATTGGTTTAAGCCGTTGGGAGACTTGGTCCTGCCTTGCATGGGCCAGTAGGCCTGCTTCAGTGTTCTTCTTTCTTATGTTATGTATGTAATTCTTCAACAGGTCTACTGGTTGTTAGGTAAGACACATATACCACTTTAATGTTCAGGTCTACTGGTCAACGCTAGACAGGTCTCACACGAAGTACTGTACCTAACCTATATTTATAGCGCCCAAAATAATTTGCCTCAATGATGTAACATGTAAATAATCTAGAAATGTTAATGTCAGACAACCAAAACTTTAGAGCACAAGGAAAATATAGTAAATAAATTAACTAGTCACACACTAATTAATGTGACTAGTCAGTGGTCCAAATCAGACTGAAACGTCGTCACACGTTTCTCTATGTGCGAGTTATTTGTGTACTGTTCCAGTCACGGTATTGTGCTTTTTTGTTCTTCAAATATAGTAAAGTCCAGGACACTTATAAAGTAAGTTTATGAGCGTTTTCAAAGTAAGAGAAATCACACCAGTGATGGCACTCTTCAATTCTCTTTCTCTCATAATACTGATACGTCATCACATTTCCCTTCAGATTAAATATCACAGTTAAAAAATGCATCATGTATTACTCACACAGATTCAGGAAATTACTGAGAACATCACAGAATGGGCTACACAAACACATAATTCCTGCAGATGCATGATCCCTTGAAACGTGATGTCTATGTAGACAGCAGGTAACAATAGCCTGGCTAATCAGGTGATCATTAGAGAAATCTAGTCACAGAATGAGCCGCACAAGTACAAAAACTCTCGAAATATGTCACAGTCACAGACAGGGAGAAGGCCAGCCAGGTAAACATGGAGAAAGAAAACGAGAAAAAACGCAAGGATGGTTGAAAAATAAGACGTAAATATACGATATAATTTTTGGGAAGCAGCCAAGAAGAGTAAGGAATGACACGAACGAAGAACAGATCAAGTTTGATCGTATAAAACTAGAGGGAAATGGGGACAAACAGGATGATGATACAGAGGCAGTGTGTGGATATTAACAGACGAGAGTTAATAAACAATGAACGAAAGTTGATGCAGAAGCCCAGAGAGAGAGAGAGAGAGAGAAATATGAACATCTGAATAGAGCGGTAAATACAAGGAAAATATAAACAAGGAGATAAACAGACAGTAATGAAAAGATATTGGACAAATTGGTGAAGACAGAATGATGTGCACACACGCTCTCCCCCCCCCCTCTCTCTTATACATACACAAAAGCAGAGAGAGAGAGAGAGAGAGAGAGAGAGAGAGAATGTTAGATAAATCATTAAAAATCAAGGAAGATGCGGCTGATAACAGAAGTGTAAGGAGACTAAGATACAGGTATGACTACCAGTTGTGAGGGATGTGACAGGTATGACTACCAGTAGTGAGGGGTGTGACAGGAATCACTACCAGTTGTGAGGGTGTGACAGGTATGACTACCAGTAGTGAGGGGTGTGACAGGTATGACTACCAGTAGTGAGGGGTGTGACAGGTATGACTACCAGTAGTGAGGGGTGTGACAGGTATCACTACCAGTTGTGAGGGTGTGACAGGTATGACTACCAGTGGTGAGGGGTGTGACAGGTATGACTACCAGTAGTGAGGGGTGTGACAGGAATCACTACCAGTTGTGAGGGTGTGACAGGTATGACTACCAGTAGTGAGGGGTGTGACAGGTATGACTACCAGTAGTGAGGGGTGTGACAGGTATGACTACCAGTAGTGAGGGGTGTGACAGGTATCACTACCAGTTGTGAGGGTGTGACAGGTATGACTACCAGTGGTGAGGGGTGTGACAGGTATGACCACCAGTGGTGAGGGTGTGACAGGTATGACTACCAGTTGTGAGGGTGTGACAGGTATGACTACCAGTGGTGAGGGTGTGACAGGTATGACTACCAGCTGTGAGGGTGCGACAGGTATGACTACCAGTAGTGAGGGGTGTGACAGGTATCACTACCACTTGTGAGGGTGTGACAGGTATGACTACCAGTAGTGAGGGGTGTGACAGGTATGACTACCAATTGTGAGGGGTGTGACAGGTATGACTACTAGTTGTGAGGGGTGTGACAGGTATGACTACCAGTGGTGAGGGGTGTGACAGGTATGACTACCAGTAGTGAGGGGTGTGACAGGTATGACTACCAGTAGTGAGGGGTGTGACAGGTATGACTACCAGTAGTGAGGGGTGTGACAGGTATGACTACCAGTTGTGAGGGGTGTGACAGGTATGACTACCAGTAGTGAGGGGTGTGACAGGTATGACTACCAGTAGTGAGGGGTGTGACAGGTATGACTACCAGTAGTGAGGGGTGTGACAGGTATGACTACCAGTAGTGAGGGGTGTGACAGGTATGACTACCAGTTGTGAGGGGTGTGACAGGTATGACTACCAGTTGTGAGGGGTGTGACAGGTATGACTACCAGTAGTGAGGGGTGTGACAGGTATGACTACCAGTAGTGAGGGGTGTGACAGGTATGACTACCAGTTGTGAGGGGTGTGATAGATATGACTACCAGTAGTGAGGGGTGTGACAGGTATGACTACCAGTAGTGAAGGGTGTGACAAGTATGACTACCAGTAGTGAGGGGTGTGACAGGTATGACTACCAGTATTGAGGGGTGTGGCAGGCGTGACTACCAGTAGTGAGGGGTGACAGGTATGACTACCAGTAGTGAGGGGAGTGACAGGTATGACTACCAGTAGTGAGGGGTGTGACAGGTATGACTACCAGTTGTGAGGGGTGTGACAGGTATGACTACCAGTTGTGAGGGGTGTGACAGGTATGACTACCAGTTGTGAGGGTGTGACAGGTATAACTACCAGTTGTGAGGGTGTGACAGGTATAACTACCAGTTGTGAGGGTGTGACAGGTATAACTACCAGTTGTGAGGGTGTGACAGGTATGACTGCCAGTTGTGAGGGGTGTGACAGGTATAACTACCAGTTGTGAGGGTGTGACAGGTATGACTACCAGTTGTGAGGGTGTGACAGGTATAACTACCAGTTGTGAGGGTGTGACAGGTATAACTACCAGTTGTGAGGGTGTGACAGGTATGACTACCAGTTGTGAGGGTGTGACAGGTATAACTACCAGTTGTGAGGGTGTGACAGGTATGACTACCAGTAGTGAGGGGTGTGACAGGTATGACTACCAGTTGTGAGGGTGTGACAGGTATAACTACCAGTTGTGAGGGTGTGACAGGTATGACTGCCAGTTGTGAGGGGTGTGACAGGTATAACTACCAGTTGTGAGGGTGTGACAGGTATGACTACCAGTTGTGAGGGTGTGACAGGTATAACTACCAGTTGTGAGGGGTGTGACAGGTATAACTACCAGTTGTGAGGGTGTGACAGGTATAACTACCAGTTGTGAGGGTGTGACAGGTATAACTACCAGTTGTGAGGGGTGTGACAGGTATGACTACCAGTAGTGAGGGGTGTGACAGGTATGACTACCAGTTGTGAGGGTGTGACAGGTATAACTACCAGTTGTGAGGGTGTGTGAGGATTGGTATAGTCTTGCTGATCCTCCATGTTACAGTAGGCAACACTCGATGTAACACTTGGGGGTGATCTAAACTATGTTATAAGCTTCTTCCTTAACTAATCACCAAGCTGTCCACATCCCTGCGGTACAGGTACTCCTGCTGAGGCAAGTCTCGTTGTTCTGCATGTAAAGAGGCTGCGGAGACAGATGAATATCTTTTGCCATTTCATAGTTTTATTTTCATTCTGCAGCCTCAGATGTGATGGTTGCCGGCCACGCTACGCTCACTATCCAGATCACAGCCCGTCAGGCGTCTTCGTAGACTGTGGAATCCAAGTACAGATGTTGCTCTATGGATGTGTTTGTTTGAATGCTTCAACAGAAATGCAAGTGTTTGTGTGTGTGTGTGTGTGTGTGTGTGTGTGTGTGTGTGTGTGTGTGTCTGGACTGGAGAGGAGCCCTACCGCTGGTCTGTTCCACTGAGGCATCTAGCTCGCACAATCATCCCCGCTTACGATCAGCCGGGTTGTGGTTCGTACGTTGGACTACGTGCGGCCAGCAGTAACAGCCTGGTTGATCAGGCCCTGATCCACCGGGAGGCCTGGTCGTGGACTGGGCCGCGGGGGCGTTGATCCCCGGAATATCTTCCAGATAGACTCCAGGTAGATATTCTTAAAGAAACTGTCAGATCAGTAATTTCCTATGTTCTTTCCAAGATTTTTTTTTGCATTTTGCAATCACTGTTGAGAGTTTCAAATTCTAAAATATTTAAAGTGAATTACTGGAACTCAGATGGTTTAATCCAGCACAGGTAAGCCAGCTGTCACTACTGCCGTGGTAAGCCAGCTGTCACTACTGCCGTGGTAAGCCAGCTGTCACTACTGCCGTGGCCCCTTCATCTGTGCTATCAGCTGTCATACCTTCATGTTCTTCAACAGCAGCATGTGTCAGTAACACCTTCCAGGGGCTGTTACTGATGCTGATGCTGCTGCTGCTGCTGTAGATTCACCATTATTAGCACAAATGATGAGTCAGTTCATCCTTGGTCTTGACGTTGTACGCATTCTGACGCCGCCTTCAGGTGATCTACATTCTGACGGTGTACGCAGCTTGACGCCTTCACCTGGCTTTGTTCTGACGATGTACGCAGCTTTAAGTCTTTACCTGGCTTTGTTTTGACGATGTACGCAGCTTGATGCTTTCACCTGGCTTTGTTCTGACGATGTACACAGTTTGACGCCTTCACCTGTGCATAATTCCACCAGTAGACGTGCTGGGGGGCGCATAGGGTACTGGAAGAGGGGAGGGTGGAGAAGAGAAGGGGGGTTGAAGAGGAGGGGGGAGGAGGGGTTCTGGTAGAGGGGGGAAAGGGGGGGGGACACTTTATTAACTTATTTGGTTTATATATCTAAGAGGACATGTATATAGCAGCGCCATGTGCTAATATGCTCGCCGCCATGTGTGATGCGCCCCTCTCTACACGCAACATGTTCATTATTATACTAAACAAACAATTGCTACGCTCTGTATGGGCATATCTCCTCCTTGAGGCCGCAACCATGATCCACCCTAAACACCAGGTGACTTAAGGACCGAAATCTCCCCTGCAAACCATGGCGCTACAAGATCTTTTGATTATTTGTCAGGATCAAGTCGCTTTACTAACATGTTTGCGCCTTACCTGAGTTATCTGGCGTAAAGGGTAACTCAAGCCCGCATATATTACCATACTAAATTAGCCCCTACATTCCATGCTCACAAGGTCGATTTCATAAGGTGACAAACGGATGCGGGTAACGTTGCTACTCCCCAGGCAACCTTTTGTGTTAATCATGTGACCCTAGTAAGTACGGATATGAATTTTTCATGATTTCCCCCCTCCCCCACCCCCCTTCCTTGAAGTCTCTCCCCTCCCCCCTTCCTTGAAGTCTCTCCCCACCCCCCCACTCCTTCCCATCTTGCAACTGTCTCTAATTATTATTATATTCATGAAGAAGTGAGACTAATATCGGGTATACAGCGCCTGAGGAAGGACGAGCCAAACAGGTTCGAGTCAGCGAACGAGAAGGTTGTTCCTACTCTGTGGATCAAGAGCCCCTCAGGAGCATGACGGTTGGTTCTAATAATAATAATAATAATCTTGAAGGACACTCGGTCAAGGGTCACCCCTTAACGTGAGTCTTTATTACTGACAACAACAGCAGCCTGATCGACCTGGCGATCAGCAGGGAGATCCGTCCCCGGCCGGGTAGAGACTGGGGACAGGTAAATCACGACGTTAATACCGTATTGCTCATTTTAATGAGAAATATGGACTAGTAGATGAGTGAGATATATTCAACAGTTTGGTATCTTTATCGGCGAGATGCATCACCTGTTAAACGGGCTTCTTCAGTCTAAATACAGAGGAGAAATCAAAAGTAGGAGATATACAAGGGTGATCAGTTATATAATAACCACAATTTTTAAAGGGGTGGAGGGGTAAGCCAGCGGAAGGCCTCGGTCAGATGACCAAAAGCTCCAGTGTTGGGTCATCATATGACTAAGACTCGCGTCAGGAAACACTTGTCCTGCTTCCTGTGACTTGTTTCAACCAGTAAACTGCGATTTAGATTCATCATCACAGCAATCACCATGGTAATTATTACGCATGTCGTCTATCTGTCGTCAGTTCTAGAGTTTAAGGCCCCCGAGGCCAAGTTCTAGACCAGGCCGCCTGGTTGACAGCCTGATCACCGGGCTGTTGGTGCTAGCAGCAAGAACTGTCGTATCATTACAAACAACGATGTAGATAACTACAGATAACGATGTAGTTTTGTTTCCCGCTGATTCCCATCTTTCTCTAGAATTTTCCTAATTATAACTAACACTCGGGATACTTAAACTGGTCAACATGACACAAAGTGGAAAAACAGACACAACTTGAGTATAATGTCACTACGTTTCGCCCACACAGTGAGCTTTATTAAGTCACAAACAGATCTACCTGAGCAGAGAGTACATAAATAGTCAATAAAGATTCGCATTATACTATAATTGTATTTATTTTTCCCTCGTGCCGATATTTTATATTATCTCCATGATAACAAGATAAGATAAGACGAGGGTAGCGAATAGCTGGACCTACTTCAAGGAAGTAGCGTCCTCCTCGCAAGAAACAAGGTGCTCTCCTGCAGGCAACGGAGGCAGTCTCCTTGCACAAGTGATTGTGTAAACTCTGGCCTCTGCTGAAGAAGGCATCTCAACACTCACCTGAAATGAAAGAGAGGATAGTTAGTATTGTTATTTCTATATAAAGAGAGATGTGGATAAGAGTAATGAACACTTGTCACTGGTCAATAATAACTCACATGGAGACAGAAACACAGGGGATTAATTGATCTGTAGTACATTTAGATCCCCATCTGGGAAGAGGGTCACAGAAGGGGATCGAAATGTAGAAATCAATTAATCTTCTGAGTGTCTGTCTCCATGTGGGTTATTATTGAGCAAATAATAATAATAATCACAATAATAATAATAATAAAATATTTATTTGCTACAAGTACATGTAGAAGGTATATAGGCTTAGCTGACATCAATGACATACTACTATATAGAAAGCGATTTGTTATGTAGAACATTTCGGGCAAATTAGGTCATTTTGTCCCAGGATGCGACCCACACCAGTCCACTAACAACAAGGTACCCATTTCACTAATGGGTGAACGTAGACAATCGGTGTAAGAAAAAACGTCCAATGTTTCCACCCCTTCGCCGGGAATCGAACCCGGACCCTCACCGTGTAACGCGAGAGCTTTTACCACCAGGCCACGGGGGCCTGGTGTTAAGTGTGCTACAACAATACCAATAAACTAGCTTTGCAAGGATTAAGTACTTTAAATACCTGAAGCTAAACTTGTAAAACAAGTACACTGTTGCTCTTGCTGATTAAATATGCATTTTTTCCATAAGCAAAAATAAATGAAAAAACATCTCTTATTTATAGAAAACCGATGTTCCCCCTTTCCAGGGAAACTACGTTCTTCGAGAAAAAGAAATCCCATCTCCTATGAGACCTGTCCGCGTTCTGACAACACAAACCTCTTCCTCGTTCCTAAAAACCAATGTACTCGTACTTGTCCCAACAATAACACATGACAACACCTTTGTTTACCCGACCCCAGTTTGCTAGCGCCACAAAAACAAGCCATCGAGAAGGGCCACGTCTCCGCACCGCTCGTTCGCTGCCTCAACCATTCCCTCCGGCTTCCTAGGCATTGCCCACGAATTCCTGCGCCACGTCTATCCTGCAGTAAATATCGGTAAAGCTTACAATAAACAGGCTCCACTACCCTCCCTTGCCCCCTGCACAGCCTCCCGCTCACACCTCCAGCCACCTTCACCCACCAACCCCGCGGTTCACAGCAGCGGTCGGGCGGCAGTATGGGTGTCGGAAGGTCGGCAGCCGTCGGTGGGTAGTGATGGTTCTGCCGAGTATTGTACCCTCGTCCGCATGATAATTGGCCCCACACACTGCCGCCTCACGCCACGCCACGGCGTCTATTTCCGTTTTATATTGACCGATGGTTGCAGCAAGTCTGGTCCAGGGAGTCTGGTCCAGAGAGATGGTGAGCACACCACTGTTTCTTACTTCACACAGCAGCACTATTAACTAATTTCGCACCTCGTATCAATGACGCCCAGCTAATCACGGGAATCACTAAACTTGTAGAGGTTACAGAAAGTGAGTAATGGGAAGTACTCGGGTCTGACCAAAGGATGGCAACAGAAGTCACAATTCAATGAATTAAGAGCTCTTCCTCGGTACCAAGGACCTCCCCTTCCATCCTTGTAAGGTCCGTATCATCATTAGTGACAAAAATATGAAACCTCTGTTACTATCAAAGTTTACAAATGCATGACCTACAGCGTTGCACGGGTCACTACCCTTCTCCAGTTTTACTATCGTCTAATACAAGCAACATCTGTACCTTGTTTATTTTCAATGCTTCTGTATTTACTCCTTGCTCTCCCAGGCTCTTTCTTCGAAGATGCTCTGGTTCCTTCTCGTTGTCCCAGATGCTTGAAAACCATAATATCCTTTATCACACGACCTATATGCTCACATCGCACACACACAAAAAATCATATTTCAATGTTTACACAATACGAAGTTAATCAAGCATCAGCAGTGGATGTAGTTCTCATTCAGCACCTCCAATGTTGTTACAGTCTCTCTGTAAGTCTAATCTTCCATACGATTATTATTTTCTACTCCAGACTTTACCTTAGGCTCATGCGTGACTGGAGCAAGACAAATAACCAGCACACAGGAGAGAGAAGCTTATGACGACGTTCCAGTACCACTTAATATTGTTTTCCCTCAAATGCTAGTCTAATTTAAATTTAGATTGGGCTATATAAACTTAGAAAACGAATATTTAAAAGAAAATAATCAAATTGCAAAAAAATAAAGTCTGCGATACATCTGGCAACGAGGTGGCCACGGAAATACAGGGAGCATTGAATTTTGGACGTGTATCCATTTTTGCTGGGAGAATGGGTTGCTATGCTACACAGTATCTCTTGATTCTCTCTCTCTCACTTCTGTCAACATTATCTTAACTTCACCCACACTGTCACCTCTTATAACAGGGGCACTTGCCTCTCCCGCCGCCCAGCCTCTAGAATTCCCTAGTGACCACCTCATTAGTCAGGTTATTGTTACTTGCAGCTTCCAGGCCTATACAACCATCACAGTCCTGATGATCCGGCACTTCACCTACTAATTTCTAGTTCTAGAAGTAAGAGATCGGGGATACAGGCAGCCACACTAGCGCAGGAATGTGTTGACAGGACTGAGATGTTTAACCTGCTCTGGGCAGATACGACTGATGACCAAGGCAATACCTGTCACTCAGGCTGCAAGCACAGAACTGCTGTTTTTCCAATATGATTAAGATCAACAACATGCTCATTATTTAAGGGTACTTAGTAACGAAGTAACTTGTGGCAAGGTATCTTGTGACAAGGTATCTTAAGGCATCTTGTGACTAGGTATCTTAACGAGGTGAGTTATAGCTGCTGATTGTAGATCACAACATAGTGACTTAGGTGAGTGGTGGTGTTACTTACAAAACACAACACTGTAGTGTAATGGGACTGACGCTAAATGTTACGACGGGAGGCTGGCTTTACGAGAGGTTGTTGTGGTCAACAATGGAAGATCAACTCGGAGCTGTGACGAGTAGAGGCGGATTGTGGTGAGGGGAATGGGAGTGGAGTTGATTGAGGCAGAGCGGACTGAAGTGAAGCGATTACTATTGGAAACACTGGACCACAGAGCCCAACAGTTATATATTGTTGAGCAACAAACGTTCTCACAGTCATGAATCCGTCTCACGTTCACGTTCCCTCACCCCTGCTGGATAGCCGCCTCAACCTGCATTACAACGCGCTGCCAAGTACCGTACGGCAAACATTATTAAACCTATCTCTCTTTTAGTTTGTCAGGTTTAAAGCCTATCGACTGAACGAGGGTCATTCAAGTCCCAAGTTTAGACAAGTGCACTAGCATCGAGTATACTATAATCCATATAAAAGAAACCTGAAGTCAATTTTTGGTCGATATTCAATGCTTCTGGTGTGTTTCTGCGCTCTCTACCTCTCTCTCTTTCACACACACAGGATCGGTGACTCGACCCCTACAACAAATAGGTGAGTACAGACACACACACGCAGGTTGGTGTACATACACTAAAGATATATATTGTACACTTCTTGATGTAAACATAACTTTTCGTAGTAAAGCAAATCCGTGCAAAGCAAACCTTAATATATAAAGTTTTCGCTGCAGGTAGAGCTTTATAAAGCAGAGTGCAACTATATAATGCTTTACAATTAGCCAAACGTTGTATGGGAATAAAGGTTCGCTCCACAATGTTTATTTTTTACCATATTTGTTGGCACGTCTCGCCATTCAACACCTGTACGTGTGTGTACACATTGAACTCTCTCTGGTGTCAAACATTCAACACCTGTGCGTGTGTGTACATTGAACTCTCTCTGGTGTCAAACATTCAACACTTGTGCGTGTGTGTACACATTGAACTCTGGTGTCAAACATTCAACACCTGTGCGTGTGTGTACACATTGAACTCTGGTGTCAAACATTCAACACCTGTGCGTGCGTGTGTACACACTGAACTCTCCCTCGTGTCAAACATTCTGGTATCATCCAATACAATGATGAATCACTTGATCTCTAGATATTTCCCAAGCAGTTCTTAAGTGAAAACTTCAATATTTAACTGTCACGCTGGAGGTGCGCTAGTTAAATATTGGAAGAATGAAGCGTGGCTAGTGAAGCTAAAAGCAGGTGTAAGAAGAATGAAGCCTGGCTAGTGATGCTAGCAGTAATAATCAGAATGAAGCCTGGCTAGTGATGCTAGCAGCAGATGTCAGAAACCTGGCTAGCGGTGCTAGCAGCAGGTGTTAGAAACCTGGCAAGTGGTGCTAGCAGCAGGTGTTAGAAACCTGGCAAGTGGTGCTAGCAGCAGGTGTTAGAAACCTGGCAAGTGGTGCTAGCAGCAGGTATTAGAAACCTGGCAAGTGGTGCTAGCAGCAGGTATTAGAAACCTGGCAAGTGGTGCCAGCAGAAGGAGTTAGGAAGAACGAAGCCTAGCTAGTGGCGCTAGCAGCAGGTGTTAGCCAGCGCCTCACAGGAAGTCATATTTTCTCAGTTATGTGTGTATTTGACGCCTGGGAGGGAGGACGCTGTGTGATCATTATCAACCAACAACTCGTCCAACAACACACTCTTCGCCACTTAATTACCTCACTTACACCAAATATTAAAACCACACCAACTCTACCAAGACCCATCAACTGGGTAATGGAATAGGCTGATAAGTGCCATTATTCAGTACCATCATCGTTCCACGACCCATTCTCGCGGCCCATGAGTAATACTTTTGCAAATTCGAGCATTTCCTGACTACGCTGTTACCTCGTTGTCAGACGTTTGACCTGTGATTTACCCGTGACTTATTTCGAGTGTTCTCCACCCTAGAGGGCGTCTTATAAATTATGTGTGGATGTTATTCTCATAAGACTTACGTAACTTAATCTATCCTTAGCTATTTTAATTTATTTTTAGCTAACTTAAAGACAATAGCATAAGAATACATTAATAAACTGTGTACAATGCTTAAGAAAAATGTTATATTAAGACGGGGATATGTTGTATTATTTTTACCAGAGACAGGTGGAGGGAGAGATGGGATGGAGGGAGAGAAGGGATGGAGGGAGAGAAGGGGTGGAGGGAGAGACGGGATGGAGGGAGAGATGGGATGGAGGGAGAGATGGGATGGAGGGTGAGATGGGATGGAGGGAGAGAAGGGGTGGAGGGAGAGAAGGGGTGGAGGGAAAGATGGGATGGAGGTTACCTGGAGGTTATTCCGGGGATCAACGCCCCCGCGGCCCGGTCCATGACCAGGCCTCCCGATGGATCAGGGCCTGATCAACTAGGCTGTTACTGCTGGCCGCACGCAGTCCAACGTACGAGCCACAGCCCGGCTGATCCGGCACTGACTTTAGGTATCTGTCCAGCTCTCTCTTGAAGGCAGCCAGGGGTTTATTGGAAATTCCCCTAATGCTTGATGGGAGGCTGTTGAACAGTTTTGGGCCCCGGACACTTATGGTGTTTTCCCTTAGTGTACCAATGGCGCCCCTACTTTTTATTGGGGGCATTTTGCATCGCCTGCCCAGTCTTTTACTTTCGTAGGGAGGGAGAGAAGGGGTGGAGGAAAAGATGGGATGGAGGGAGAGATGGGATGGAGGGAGAGATGGGATGGAGAGAAGGGGTGAAGGGAGAGATGGGATTGAGGGAGAGATGGGATGGAGGGAGAGATGGGATGGAGGTAGTGAAGGGGTGGAGGGAGAGATGGGATGGAGGGAGAGAAGGGATGGAGGGAAGATGGGATGGAGGGAGAGATGGGATGGAGGGTGAGATGGGATGGAGGGAGAGATGGGATGGAGGGAGAGATGGGATGGAGGGAGATGGGATGGAGGGAGAGATGGGATGGAGGGAGAGATGGGATGGAGGGAGAGATGGGATGGAGGGAGAGATGGGATGGAGGGAGAGATGGGATGGAGGGAGAGATGGGATGGAGGGAGAGATGGAGGCAGTAAGTTGATGAATGGAGGTAAAGATGGAAACAGTGAGGGAGGGGGGAACGGAGGCAGACAGGTAGGGCCTAGTTAACGCTGAAGGTAGAACACTGTGTTGTAAAGCCAGCAACACAACCTGCTAACGTTAATGAAGATGCACAGATACAACACTTAACACTACACCTTGATTCACTTCAGGTTTAAACGTCTTACACTCACTAGTTCATGGTCCAAGTGGACTGAAACGTCGTCAAATTTTCAGTCTCCAATCTGCAAGTTATTTGTGTATTGTTCCATTGTTCCAGTCACAGTATTGTGCCTTATTCTTTATTACAATATATTATAACTGGTCTATTAGACCTAATTTGCATTATTAATTATTAATATTTGCTGGAAGGAACGCCTGGCAAAAAAAAAAAAAAAATACATTATCTGGCAATAAATGGCATTGACATTAATTATGACACCTCGGCTGACGATGAGGTACACGCGCGCGCGCGCATGCACACACACATACTCACTTTTAATGCTGATTTTAACACCTAAATTGTAACAATGTTTTCTACACTAACACTTTAAAGGACCAGCACAACGAAATGTACACTACCTCAGGCAGGAATGTGTAGGCCTCGTCATGCCTCAGGCAGGAGTGTGTAGGCCTCGTCATGCCTCAGGCAGGAATGTGTAGGCCTCGTCATGCCTCAGGCAGGAGTGTGTAGGCCTCGTCATGCCTCAGGCAGGAGTGTGTAGGCCTCGTCATGCCTCAGGCAGGAGTGTGTAGGCCTCGTCATGCCTCAGTCAGGAGTGTGTAGGCCTCGTCATGCCTCAGGCAGGAGTGTGTAGGCCTCGTCATGCCTCAGTCAGGAGTGTGTAGGCCTCGTCATGCCTCAGTCAGGAGTGTGTAGGCCTCGTCATGCCTCAGTCAGGAGTGTGTAGGGCTCGTCATGCCTCAGTCAGGAGTGTGTAGGCCTTGTCATGCCTCAGTCAGGAGTGTGTAGGCCTCGTCATGCCTCAGGCAGGAGTGTGTAGGCCTCGTCATGCCTCAGGCAGGAGTGTGTAGGCCTCGTCATGCCTCAGGCAGGAGTGTGTAGGCCTCGTCATGCCTCAGGAGTGTGTAGGCCTCGTCATGCCTCAGGCAGGATATTATACTCCTGGGTAGCTAAGACCAGCAACACGTCACAGCTGGCTGGTGTGGCGAGACACAAGGTTCGAACCCCCGTGATATGAGGGCAATTTAGCAACACGTTTTGTCAGTTAGCACTAACATGGTAAGCAGTGATCTCGCGCCTTATAGAGCGAGGTCACCACCTTATAGGGTGGGAGGTAGGTTGTGTGTAGCTGGCGGCTCCTGTCCAGGCTACTGCTACACACTCCCTCACCCCCCCCTCACCTCGCTGGTTACCTGCGATCATAGGCTCATTAAGGCTTTTAAACTCTCACAATATACTTCTCAGTTTATATATACTGTGACCTGACCACTCGATTCTGACCTATACTTCTACTATACCAATCATTACCCACAACCGTCACTCTTAACCCTACTCACCAGCACCCCTAACCTACCCCACCTCTCACCCACACCCTATTCTCCCAGTCCACC
Organism: Cherax quadricarinatus; assembly: GCF_038502225.1. NCBI lineage: Eukaryota > Metazoa > Arthropoda > Malacostraca > Decapoda > Parastacidae > Cherax > Cherax quadricarinatus. The sequence continues at coordinate 2,091,604 of NC_091365.1, forward strand.
CCAAAAACACTCACCCTCACCGCTGCCCCACCCTTTTATTGCACTCCCACACCCACTCTCATCTCTACATAACCTCCTACAACCTCTCAATCCACACCACACCAACACCTCTACAAAATTCACCCATACCTTAAACACCCCTTCCCACTCACCTACTATTAGTCCCCTCCTTATACACCCCCCCACACAAATATATATATATATATATATATATATATATATATATATATATATATATATATATATATATATATATATATATATCGTGCCGAATATGTAAAACTTGCGATCTGGGCTTAAATAGCAACGCTCATCTTGCCGAATAAGGCAAGCAAAAATTTGTGTAGGCAATAATTTCGCAAAAATTATTCTGAACCTAACGAAAAAAATATATTTGTGTTTGTTTATTATTAAATTATTGTAAACTTATTTAAAATACCTATATTTACTTGGATTAGGATAAATTAATTTGTGCTTGTTAGGTTAGGTAAGTTTTCTAAAGTTCTTTTGGTACAAAATTATTACTTTTTGCATTAAAATAAATAAAAAAATCTATCTTTAAATGTATAAGAGAAAATTTTTGAAAAGACTTAATTTCAAACGAGTTCTTGCTAATTGACCAGTTTTACTTATTCGGCACCACACACACACACACACCGCCTTCTTTTCCTTATTTACATTTAGATATGTTATGACATCCAAATTCCTTTCCCACCTCCCCTTTCTTTTCTGTCTCCTGTGTATACCTTCTCTTGCCTCTGCTCTGCGATGATGGAGATGCCTTCATAAAAATTCCATTTCTCCTGTGCATAGGACAGACTATCCTGAGAGATGGCAGTTACCAAATGATAGTAACTCCAGCTACTGTCTGCTGGAATAAAACCTTAGAAGTTCCCGTAGATGATGAACCTTCACTGGAATGTTTGCTTGAAGAAGGTTTGGGGGGGAGGGGGGTTTCTCTCCCCTCAGCTCAGACAACCCAAACCTGAATGATGAATTCCAGGGTCAACGCCCCTTTGTCCCGCTCAAAGATCAGGCCCATCCAGTGGATCAAGGTTTGATCAACCAGGCTGTTGGTGCTAGCCGCACACAGTACAACATACGAACCACAGCTCAACTAACCAGGAACTGTCTTGAGGAACAGGAATCTGTTGGTAATTCCCTTTACGGATGAAGGGAAGATGTTGAATAGTTATGGGATGATACCATCAAAATTACCTGATACCCCCAGATACCGATACTTCTGGTACATCCAGTGTTGAAAGGTCTTGGTCCCCATACACTTATTCCATTATTAGTTACCTCTTAGTGCATTCATTGCTTCAGTTTTTTAATGGAGGTATATTACACCACCTGTCAAGCCTCTTGTTTTCGCAGGGAGTAATTTTAATTCACAGATTTAGGCCTAATCCCTCTAGAACTATGCACATGTAGTGATACGTTATATAACCCCTATGGGTTTAGCACCTCCCCATTATTGTAATAACACAGAGCATGTTATGTCTAAACAACACCGAACAATACGACCAGTGGTAACTCTTCTAAGCTGGGACTTAAGACTGCCAACACCCCTGATTGTCCAGTCATGGCCACACCCCTGATGCTCACACCTCTGGTGCCCACACCCCTGGTGCCCACATCCCTGGTGCCCACGCCCCTGGTGCTAACCCCCTCGTCCACGTCAACATACACATGTTATCCCGCGTAAAGAATAAATAGGCACAATACAATGACTGGAACAGTACACAAATCCCCCGCACGTAGGACACCAATGAAAATTAGTCACATTGTCTGACTTTTTTGGGGGGTTATCCTGGGTAATGTATGCTATGCATGATAACTGTACTTATGCGTACCTGTGCCTAAATAAACTTACTAACAGAATGAAATTTATGACGATATTTCGGTCCGATTTAGACCACTGACTAGTTAATGGTCCAAGTTGGACCGAAATGTCGTAAGTTTCATTCCCCTGCACGTGAGTTATTTGCGTATAAGTTACGTACCGACACAACACAATTAGAGATCCACTCGCAGTTTCACTCCCACAAAACTTCACTGGTGTTTGGTACTGAAATACCCTTCCCTGCACACTACCAAATCCAGCCAAAGTCCTCCATCATTGAGGGAGGAACCAGTGTTCCTCCATGACTGAACTAGAGTGATGGAGGAGGAAAATAAGTGTTCTTGCACAGGTTTTATAATTTATAACATTAGGTATACGGATATCTTTTGTACGTTACACGAATACTTCCAGTACGTCTGACTTTCTAACACATTATTCCTGGATGCGACCCACCACAGGTGTGGAAGTTCTTCCACACCTTCAATAACAGAAAGAGAATAAATGTTTCTGCATATCTCTAGTGATGGAGGGAGCATTGTGCAGTTACACCTCTCAAGAGGTGGAGTGTTCCTCCCCTACATCTTATGATGGAAGGACCGGTTTACCTCCACACATACCATGGAGGGAGGGAAGGAGGGAGGAAGATTTGCTCGTCTTGAATCATGAAGGAGGGTGTGCAAGATGTTTATACAGACCTGTCATATATGAATGATAAAACCCGACACAGGGACATATTGCTTTATTCTCCATCTGGAATTTATCTTATCTCTGCATCTTGTAAATAATCAAATTCCACTCCAGACTCATCAAGGTACAAGGGAGCTAAATTATTTTTTAAAAATGAATCTCTAAGCAAGTGTAACCCACTGCAAGACCAGTTCCTGCTAACAAGCAGAGGAGGGGGCGTGATAAGATCTCAGCGAGGCGTTGGTAATTCATCAGGCGATCATACAAGAAACAGCAGCCCTGGGATGATAAACACACCACAACACCAAAAACAACAGCACCAGAAGCAGCAGCAACACCAGTGCCAACACCATTAATACCAGCAATAAAATATCAACACCACTACTACCAGCAGAGTAACATTTAAACCAGCAGCAACAACAGCTGTAATAGCGAAGAGGTTGAGTGGCGAAGTATCCAGCAAATTTCGTTGATCTTGTCTAAGATGTCAACCACCACACCACTAAGACGTTAGCCTCCGCACCACTAAGACGTCAGCCTCCACACCACTAAGACGTTAGCCTCCACACCACTAAGACGTTAGCCTCCGTACCACTAAGACGTCAGCCTCCACACCACTAAGACACCAGTCTCCACACCACCAAAACGTCAGTCTCTACACCACTAAGACGTCAGCCTCCACACCACTAAGACGTCAGCCTCCACACCACTAAGATGACTGACAACTTAACAATGTCTCAGTTTTTTCCCAAACCGGCTTCTTGGACAGGGCAGCAGGAGTGGCTTAAGGAAGGATGGAAGAGTGATGAAGAGAAGAAATGGGAGGGAAGGGATAGGGAAAGAAGGTGTGGTAAAGGAAGTTTGGAAGTGTGAAGAAGTTAGAATGCGTGAGGAAGTTAGGAGGAGAGTGAGGGAGGATATTGGAAAACACGAGAAAGGCCATCGGAATGCACGAAGAAGTTAGGAGGCGTGGAAAGGCAGGAAAGAGAAGGAGGAGAGGGAAAGATGTGATAGATAGGGAAAAAAAGAGGAAATTCAGGAAATAATAGACGAATATAAAACAAACTTCAGAATGAAGGGCACGAAGGAGAGTGATGTTTGAGTGCGTGGAGAGATAAAGAAAAAGCAACAGAGAAAGAGACAGAGTGAATGGTTGAAAATATCTGGTCACTGACGTCCAAAAATGATGGTAAAGGCAGGAAGCAACATAACAGTGATATAACACTTTGTGATAGTAGTGACCAACACTATAATAGTGACCAACACTATAACAGTAACCCTACACACTATAATAGTGACCAACACTATAATAGTGACCAACACTATAACAGTAACCCTACACACTATAATAGTGACCAACACTATAACAGTAACCCTACACACTATAATAGTGACCAACACTATAATAGTGACCAGCACTATAACAGTAACCCTACACACTATAATAGTGACCAACACTATAACAGTAACCCTACACACTATAATAGTGACCAATACACTATAATAGTGACCAACACACTATAATAGTGACCAACACTATAACAGTAACCCTACACACTATAATAGTGACCAATACACTATAATAGTGACCAACACACTATAATAGTGACCAACACTATAACAGTAACCCTACACACTATAATAGTGACCAACACTATAACAGTAACCCTGCACACTATAATAGTGACCAACACTATAACAGTAACCCTACACACTATAATAGTGACCAACACTATAACAGTAACCCTACACACTATAATAGTGACCAATACACTATAATAGTGACCAACACACTATAATAGTGACCAATACACTATAATAGTGACCAACACACTATAAGAGTGACCAATACACTATAACAGTAACCCTGCACACTATAATAGTGACCAACACTATAACAGTAACCCTACACACTATAATAGTGACCAACACTATAACAGTAACCCTACACACTATAATAGTGACCAACACACTATAATAGTGACCAACACACTATAATAGTGACCAACACACTATAATAGTGACCAACACACTATAATAGTGACCAACACACTATAATAGTGACCAACACACTATAATAGCGACCAACACACTATAATAATGAAGAACACTATAATAGTGACCAACACACTATAATAGTGACCAACACACTATAATAGTGACCAACACACTATAATAGTGACCAACACACTATAATAGTGACCAACACACTATAATAGTGACCAACACACTATAATAGTGACCAACACACTATAATAGTGACCAACACACTATAATAGTGACCCACACACTACAATAGTGACCAACACACTATAATAGTGACCAACACACTATAATAGCGACCAACACACTATAATAGCGACCAACACACTATAATAGCGACCAACACACTATAATAGTGACCAATACACTATAATAGTGACCAACACACTATAATAGTGACCAATACACTATAATAGTGACCAACACACTATAATAGTGACCAACACACTATAATAGTGACCAACACACTATAATAGCGACCAACACACTATAATAGTGACCAACACACTATAATAGTGACCAACACACTATAATAGTGACCAACACACTATAATAGTGACCAACACACTATAATAGTGACCAACACACTATAATAGTGACTAACACACTATAATAGTGACCAACACACTATAATAGTGACCAACACACTATAATAGTGACCAACACACTATGACAGTCAGTGACAGGGGAGACGTGTGTAGAATTAACCAATACAAGAATCTTGGTGGGCGAAGGTGTTGTCGCAGACATTTGTCCACTCATCAATGTCGCATTAACGCACCGCATCAACGACACCGTGTGCACTTCATGTGCACCGTACGTCCGTGTGGACTTATCCCCGTGCACATGACCATGTGTACATGACAATGAGCACTCTACATATGTCTGCATCCTTGTTCGTGTACACATGTTCGCGTGCACCATAAAGCTGTGTGCACCTTACATCCGTGTGTACATGACTGTGCACCCCCATGTTCGTGTGCACGTACGAGAGAATAAAGACCCAGAAACTAATAAATATTAGACAAAATAGCCAATCTATTACTCAGCAGAAATACTAAGTTAAAAATCAGTTATAAAAACATTCACGAACAAGTGTACGTATATTTAAGTACAAGTACACATAAGTACAATTATCACACTTAATAACGCCTGATTAAATTATCCAGGATAACCCCCAAAAAGAAGTCAAAGTGTCTTATTTCCAGTTATTCACAGATATTACGAAATATGCTAAAAACCGAAAGGTCCTGGATTCGATCCCCGGCCAGAGGATGGGGGCAGACCCTGTGTAAGTACACCTGCTGCCACCCTTCATCTTGGAAGGAATGGTCCCAAATCTGCACACAGAAATCACTCCCTACGAAAGTAAAAGACTGGGCAGGCGATGCAAAATGCCGCCAATAAAAAGTAGGGGCGCCATTGGTACACTAAGAGAAAACACCATAAGTGTCCGGGGCCCAAAACTGTTCAACAGCCTCCCATCAAGCATTAGGGGAATTGCCAATAAACCCCTGGCTGCCTTCAAGAGAGAGCTGGACAGATACCTAAAGTCAGTGCCGGATCAGCCGGGCTGTGGCTCGTACGTCGGACTGCGTGCGGCCAGCAGTAACAGCCTAGTTGATCAGGCCCTGATCCATCGGGGGCGTTGATCCCCGGAATAACCTCCAGGTAACCTCCAGGTAGCAGTACACAGGTGTAACTACACCTACTGTCACTCTTCACCTAGCAGTACGCAGGTGTAAGTACACCTACTGTCACTCTTCACCTAGCAGTACGCAGGTGTAAGTACACCTACTGCCACCCTTCACTTAGCAGTACACAGGTGTAACTACTCCTACTGTTATCGTAGGGGTTCTTAAAAGGAGATATCGAGGGTTGAAGATAGACACACTTGTTGGATGGTAACGCTATATTGTCAGACTGTGGTAATGGGAGATGGAGCCCAGCCTTGCCGTGTTCTAGCCTGGATGTCTATGCGCCGACTGAGAAGGAGGCAGAGGTACGAACGTACACATGTGCATCCCGTGACGTCACACAAACAGTCACAGGCCTAAAAGGGATCTTCTATATAAACACATGGATGGTACCATGATATGCTATACAACACATATAAGGGGATCAGCAACTATGCTGACACTGTCACTCTTCACCTAGCAGTACACAGGTGTAACTACACCTACTGTCACTCTTCACCTAGCAGTACACAGGTGTAACTACACCTACTGTCACTCTTTACCTAGCAGTACACAGGTGTAACTACACCTACTGTCACTCTTTATCTAGCAGTACACAGGTGTAACTACACCTACTGTCACTCTTCACCTAGCAGTACACAGGTGTAAGTACTGTCACTCTACTGTCATTAACTTACACTCTAGCAGTACACAGGTGTAACTACACCTACTGTCACTCTTCACCTAGCAGTACACAGGTGTAACTACACCTACTGTCACTCTTCACCTAGCAGTACACAGGTGTAACTACACCTACTGTCACTCTTCACCTAGCAGTACACAGGTGTAACTACACCTACTGTCACTCTTCACCTAGCAGTACACAGGTGTAACTACACCTACTGTCACTCTTCACCTAGCAGTACACAGGTGTAACTACACCGTAGTCAGGGCCACATTTGGATATAAACAAAGGTAGTGAAACAACTCTTAGTTTAAGAAAAAAATAAAATAAACAATACATTTATACAAATCAACGAAACAAAGTGACAAATAAAATGATAAAAATGGGAAAGGCGACGTAAAAATAATACAATGATAAGAAGCACCAAGTGACAATTATTATTATTATTATTATTATTATTATTATTATTATTATTATATTTTATTATTATTGTTATTATTATTATTATTTCCATGTGAGGTGCTAAACCCGTTTGGGTCATTTAACGCAAGGTGAACTAGGGGCTCGATTCTCCGTCTGTTAACTGTGAACATAGAGGCTACCCGTCAGTATACACTTATGAAGGGACTAGAATGGGATAAACAAGGCACACCAATAGCTGAACAACAGACAGATGTGGTTCGTACGTTAGACTGCGTCCAGCCAATAGTAACAGCCTGGTTGACCATGCCATAATCCTTCAAGAGGTCTGGTCAGGGACTGTGCCGCCGGGGCGTTGACTCTGAAAATATCTTCCTGATATCCGATGTTACAGTCCACACTGTTACACAGTACACACACAGTACACTCTGTTACACAGTCCACTGTGTTACATAGGTGTTACACAGTACAGTGTTACACAGTACACTGTGTTACACAGTACACATTGTTACACAGTCCACTGTGTTACATAGTGTTACGCAGTACAGTGTTACACAGTACATTGTTACACAGTACACATTGTTACACAGTCCACTGTGTTACATAGTAGTGTTACACAGTACAGTGTTACACAGTACACTGTTACACAGTACAGTGTTACACAGGGCTGTGTTACACAGTACACATTGTTACACAGTACACTGTGTTACACAGTACACTGTGTTACACAGTACACACTGTTACACAGTACACTGTTACACAGTACACTGTGTTACCCAGTACACACTGTTACACAGTACACTGTGTTACACAGTACACTGTGTTACACAGTACACACTTACACAGTACACACTTACACAGTACACACTGTTACACAATACACTGTGTTACACAGTACACTGTGTTACACAGTATACTGTTACACAGTACACTGTGTTACACAATACAATGTGTTACACAGTACACTGTATTACACAATACACTGTATTACACAGTACACTGTGTTACACAGTACACACTGTTACACAGTACACAGTTACACAGTACACTGTGTTACACAGTACACTGTGTTACACAGTACACTGTGTTACACAGTACACTGTGTTACACAATACACTGTGTTACACAGTACACTGTGTTACACAGTCCACTGTGTTACACCGTACACTGTTACACAGTACACTGTGTTACACAGTACACTGTGTTACACAGTACACTGTGTTACACAGTACACTGTGTTACACAGTACACTGTGTTACACAGTACACTGTTACACAGTACACTTACACAGTACACTGTGTTACACAGTACACTGTTACACAGTACACTGTGTTACACAGTACACTGTGTTACACAGTACACTGTGTTACACAGTACACTGTGTTATACAGTACACTGTTACACAGTACACTGTGTTACACAGTACACTGTGTTACACAGTACACTGTGTTACACAGTATACTGTGTTACACTGAACACTGTTACACAGTACACTTACACAGTACACTGTGTTACACAGTACACTGTGTTACACAGTACACTGTATTACACAATACACTGTGTTACACAGTACACTGTTACACAGTACACTGTGTTACACAGTACACAATTTTACACAGTACACTGTGTTACACAGTACACTGTGTTACACAGTACACTGTGTTACACAGTACACTGTGTTACACAGTACACTGTTACACAGTACACTGTGTTACACAGTACACTGTATTACACAATACACTGTGTTACACAGTACACTGTGTTACACAATACACTGTGTTACACAGTACACTGTTACACAGTACACTGTGTTACACAGTACACTGTGTTACACAGTACACTGTATTACACAATACACTGTGTTACACAGTACACTGTGTTACACAATACACTGTGTTACACAGTACACTGTTACACAGTACACTGTGTTACACAGTACACTGTATTACACAATACACTGTGTTACACAGTACACTGTTACACAATACACTGTGTTACACAGTACACTGTTACACAGTACACTGTGTTACACAGTACACTGTGTTACACAATACACTGTGTTACACAGTACACTGTTACACAGTACACTGTGTTACACAGTACACTGTATTACACAATACACTGTGTTACACAGTACACTGTGTTACACAGTACACTGTGTTACACAATACACTGTTACACAGTACACTGTGTTACACAATACACTGTTACACAGTACACTGTTACACAATACACTGTGTTACACAGTACACTGTGTTACACAGTACACTGTATTACACAATACACTGTGTTACACAGTACACTGTGTTACACAGTACACTGTGTTACACAATACACTGTTACACAGTACACTGTGTTACACAATACACTGTTACACAGTACACTGTGTTACACAATACACTGTGGTACACAGTACACACTGTTACACAGTACACTGTGTTACACAGTACACTGTGTTACACAATACACTGTTACACAATACACTGTGTTACACAGTACACTGTGTTACACAGTACACTGTGTTACACAATACACTGTTACACAGTACACTGTGTTACACAGTACACTGTGTTACACAATACACTGTTACACAGTACACTGTGTTACACAATACACTGTGGTACACAGTACACACTGTTACACAGTACACTGTGTTACACAGTACACACTTATACAGACACTGTTACATTGTAAACAACTACAAACAATCAACATCACACGTAAACTAAACCTGTAAGTAAACAAGAAAAAAACGAAGAGGGGGAACGATATATAAAAAAAATAAAAGCAGACAGTGCAAGCATGAAAGAACAAGAGAAAAAACAACGATAGGAAGACAGGAAGAGAGAAAGAAAAAAAAACTCTCAGTATCAACATGTATGAGGAAGATGGTGCCAGAAGATGCCAAGGCCGGGTAGGGGGCTTCTGGGGGAGGGGGGTGGCACTCCACACGTGTTTGCCATCCCCCCTCCTCCTCCTCCTCCCCAGGGGGGGACCCCCCTCCATGAGTGCCAATATTTAGACGTTACCATTCTCGCGGGCACTGCTTGGCACTTTCACATTCCTCACCCAAGCATCCAGACGGGGATTTAGCGCGCGCGCGCGCGCGCGCGCGCTTGTGTGTGTGTGTGTGTGTGTGTGTGTGTGTGTGTGTGTAGAGAGAGAGAGAGAGAGAGAGAGAGACAGAGAGAGAGACAGACAGCGATAGAAAGACAGACAGATAGAAGATAACAGATCTTTGCGTGTAAAATAAATGCAGGAATTCCTAACCTAACCTCTACTGAATCCTGAAATGCCAAAAAAAAAAAATACAGAGATGGGAGAAGAAGAGAGAGAAATGTTTGGGCAACTTCAGGAAACAAAAAGAGGAAACACAAGAGGAAGGGAAGATATACCGGAAGAGAGAAAGTCAGACGCTGGCTAATAACGGCAAAATATCGGGATAAAATTATCTTACTTAGGTGTATTTTAGCATTTACCTTTGAAGTCGATAGTTACTGTGCACAACATATTAACCCTGTGGATGGTAGTGGCTAGATT
>NC_091365.1:2107500-2110000 GCF_038502225.1 Cherax quadricarinatus
TATACACTTTCCCAGGATCATTTACATTTTTCAGGACTCTTATACATTTTTTTTTTACATTCCTATATGCTTTTGAACGACTTCAATATACACTTCAAGATTCTTACAAGCTTACCAGAATACAGCTGTCACTGGACTTCTATACTCTTTCTCTGCATTCTTATAAGCTTTCTTAATACTCTCTAACGTTCCTCCCTCATTTTTTCCTTCAGCATTCTTTAACTTCTTTTCCTTCTTCATCTGCTCTTTCAGTTATACACATACACACACACACACACACACACACACACACACACACAAACACACACACACACACACACACACACACACACACACACACACACACACACACACAAGCACAAATCCCCACACGAAATGGTTCACCCTTATTCCATATAGTCTCCCGACTCGCAGGATCTGCCCAGAACTGACAACTTAGAATCACCAGAGCCTCAGCACAGTATTAACATAGCATTAACATAACATTAACATAATATACATTAATGCATTAAACACACATTGTTAATACATGTGTCTACCACCACCTACCACCCACTTCTCGTCCAGTTATAGATTTTAATTAAAGAGCTACTCTATTGTGGCAACCTACCCTGAGTCTACACTTACAACCAATATTATTCAAGAAACATGATATAACGAATACAATAAGTCTTTGAATAATTAATCATAAGACAAAAAAAATGCTGAGTTAAGGAGCGGGGTAAAATAAGGTTGAAGATAATTATACCGTCACGTAAATACCATTAACGCTGCTGATAATGGTCGCGTGTATGTACGCCGTATACACCTTGCAAATATCTACTACTTGTCATTACCATGTTTATAAATCAGACAGATATCTGCACACATCTCTTGCGATGGATGGACGCCAGGCAAAACACTAGTCATTTCCTGTACATCATGCACTTCTAACATTATCCATTATATTAGCAGGAGGACCAGACAGGTGCCTACCATGAGAGATACTGTTGGGTTCACTAAGCGATAAACCCAACTTTGAATTTCTTATTTTCATTTTTTTTGGTTATTCAGCCTAATACATAAATAACCAGCACATAGGAGAGAGTGAAGCTTGTGACGACGTTTCAATCCAGCATGTAAATGGTCCAAGTCGGACCGAAACGTCGTATTAAGCTCCTCTCTCCTACGTGCGGGTTATTTGTGTACTGTTCGAATCACGGTATTCTGCCTTGTTCTTTATTCAGCGCAACACTGTTGTGGTAGCTAAACGTAAAATCTGACATTGTCATTCCTCAGTCCCTCACACTCATCCTGTGTTCTACTGCATTGTTTGGATATGTTTTATATTCGATTCTAGTTTTTAATTCCCACAGCAAGAGGCCTAACAGAAAAAATATGTCCCACGGAGCCTCTTCAAGAAGACCAATTCTCGGCCTCCTCTTTTCCCAGTCTGTATCGCCAGGAAAAATCATTGTCTGAAACATCTCCAATTGGTACTTGTACTTCGCCAGAAGTTCCACAGTAGTGTTTAGGTCTCTCTAAGTTAGATAGTCAGTATAAGTCGTTCGACTGTGGCAGCAAAGACAGATGTTAATGTTGTGGTTCTTCCAGAGTCGTGTTATGTTGTAGTGGTTCCATAGTTAAGTGTACCACGAGAACCTTACTTCAGGTTTAGCGGAGTGGTGAGCAGGCCAGACAGGTGTGGCGGAGTGGTGGGCAGGTTAGCCAGGTGTGGCGGAGTGGTGGGCAGGTCAGCCAGGTGTGGCGGAGTGGTGGGCAGGCCAGCCAGGTGTGGCGGAGTGGTGGGCAGGCCAGCCAGGTGTGGAGCTTACCCAGCACATCAACACCAACAACAACTAATGCCATACGCCTAACATTTTTGTTATGGTGGTGAAGGCGCAGTGAGCTCTGCCACACCTGGTCACCGCGCACTACTTTCCTTTAACTCCTCGTACAAAGGAGACATACAAATAAATAGAACACACAGCCTTCTGAGATCATCCTTTGAGTATGCTGGATATTATCGTCTTGCCGTGAAGCGAGGAGTTCTAATGTCACTAACCCATCATACCTGTACTTCACTCGTAGAGTGATAAAGACCAAGAAAGATATTTCTACACATGTTTCTCTCTCTCTAACCAGCCAATTTTTACGTCAGTATTATTATTTATTGCTAACTTACGAACATTCTGAGTTCCAACGGATTCAAATAGGAATCTGGTTTCAGATTATTCACAATGTCCTCAGTTATAAAGGAGTAAAGTTTGAACAAACCAGAACTGTTATTATATATTAAAAGCTGCTTTTTTTAACAAAGTGTTTTTACACTAGAACAGCCCGCGAGAAACTGGAGACAAATAATAGCGTAGTCGTGTCATAGAAAAGCAGCATCCGCAGCGCCTTCGTCAGATATACGCCCTAAACCGCAGCCATCCTGACTGGTTTATGATCTTGACTAGGTATGCCCTCGCTACACTTTCGCGTATACTTGGCGGCTCTAAAGTACTGAGATCATCAT